>NC_036258.1:6084462-6118338 GCF_002742605.1 Olea europaea var. sylvestris | reverse complement strand
CAATCCAACTCCCGAAAGTTACTTTAGCTTGTCAACTCTTTTATTTCAAACTCATTCGCAAGACATTGGCAAAGTAGTACTTGTTCCCTTAGATCATTCCCATTTACAATTATATCATCAATATATAACAAAAAAAAATTTATAAGTTCCCTGAATTGGACTGTTTTGTGAGTAAAGTATGATTCTCCAGACTTTTCCTAAATCACACAGTCAACATAACCTTTGAATACCTACCTAACCATGCCTTAGATTGTTTCAAAACATAAAAAGTCTTTTTCATTCTACGTAGTTAATTTTTTCCCAAACTTACGCTAAAACTATGAGGAACTTCCATGTACATTTCTTCATCAATCTCACTATGAAGGTATACATTGTTTACATCAAATTACAGCAAATTCCAGTTAAAATGAGCAGTCAAAGAGAGTAGATTTCTTATAATATTCATTTTTGTCACCGGTGCAAAAGTATCTTGATAACTAACGAGATAAATTTTTGTATATCCATTTGCAAACAACCTGGCCTTATATCGTAGATCCATTAGCTTTATATTTTATATTATATACGCATTTGCAATTGGCTATTTTCTTGCCTTTTGGAAGCTACCCGACTTCCCGTTCTTTTCCAATGCTTCCATCTCAACTTTTATGGCTTGTTTCCATTCTTCATTACCTAATGTTCTGTTCAGATTTGTAGAAGAGGTATGGTATTTAGGAGTGTGAGAAAAGCTATCCGAGATGGTGAAAATTTTTCAAAACGCAAATGGGACAATAGATATTGTCTTCACTTATGTGTCCTTTTCCTAATGGCAATTGGAAGATTAATATCATCAATATCATCATGTTGATGGTAAAAATCGGATCGAACGATTTTATTGATGAAACAATTACGGTCGAAGATCGAATGTAAATGTAATTAATAAATCTTCTCACCTAACTATGAGTTTTATCTCCTAAATTCACCAGTCTAGATGTTTTAACTAGAACAAGAGGAGAAATAATTATTTGAGTAGGAGATATTTGAATTGCATACCTTCTTCTTCAATCGTGGGGATTTTTATAAATTTTCCTTTAGACATTGGGGTAGTTTGGTTATTTTTACATTATACCAAATGATGACCTCTTATTGGTTGCTTTTCAATTGATTTTAGTAAAAAAATCACGCTTTATTTAGCCACCCTAAATGTTGTGAATGGTTTGATATCTTTATGTGAGCCTCCTGTTTCTTCGTTCCCATCATGTGTTGCCTTCACATTGCAAATGGATATATGGGTTCGTGTGCTTTACTTCGAGGGTTAACAAATATTCCCCCAAGTCTGGTTTTAATACTTATATTAATTATAGGACTTATTGTTTCTTTTGATGCATTGCGAACCCATGGTTGTTTATATAATTTTCTTTGCTGATGTTGAAGGATGGGTTATTCTACTCCATTCATTCTTTTAGATCCTTAAGGCTTCTAAACTTTAGTGGGCAGATTTGTGGTTTACTTTGCTCGAGTTTTTCACAAATGCCATCAATTTGTTGATGATAAAACTTGAATCAAATGATTTTATTGATGAAACAATTACAATTGAAGATCAAAAGTAGTTACGGCCCTTGTTTAATCCCCATTTTTGCGAAGAAAATGAATTTTTGAATAGTGTATTGATAAAAAATGTGTGGTTAAAAAATAAGAATTTTTTTTTGATTTGCATATAATATTATTTTATTGAAAAATGTGTGGTTAAAATAATGTCAAATCACCGTCGAAGAATGTATTTTGGTGGGAAAATGGGGCTCAAACAAGGGCACAATCAACAAATCCTCTCACCTAATTATGAGTTTCATTTCCTAAATTCATTAGTCTAGATGTTTCAATTAGAACAAGAGGAGAAATAACTATTTAAGAGGAAAGTATTTGAATTGTATGCCTTCCTCTTCGATCAGGGGTACTTATAGATTTCGCTTCAGACATTATGGTAGTTTGGTCATTTTGTGTTATGTTAGGTGGTGACTTCTTATTGGTTGCTTCTTTGCCGATTTTAGTTAAGAATCACACATTCACACTGTATTTATTTGCTCATGTGCTCCTTGTTGACAACCTCTATATGTAGTGAACAATTTGAGATTTCATGTGAGCTCCTGGATCTTTGTTCCTCTCGCGTGTTACCTTTCACCTCGCCAATGGATATGGATTATTCTTCTTGTACAAAATAGGATACAAAATGGTTTACAATTGTACAAAATAGGATACAAAATGGTTTACAACCAATTGTAAACCATTTTGTATCCTATTTTGTACTTTTAGCATGATCCAATGGACATATGGGTTTGCGTACTTTATTCCAAGGTTAACATATCACACGAGTTGAAGAGAACAATTTAATTTTTTTACCTTATTACTGGATATTGGTTCGGTTGCTTGAACTAGAACGGGTCCAAGTTCGTTTGCTCTCCTCCTTGAGTACCCTTGTGGTAATATTCAGCAATATGTTCCAACTCTTTCGATGTTTCAACATCAAAGGCAAGGGAAGTTTCTCTTTCATTGACAGCTTTGGTTTTTCAAGGACTATAGTAGTTGTTTCATATAATTCAGGCACTATTGAGGTTTAGTCGAGAGGTTAGGATGAGAGAGCTGGAACAAGTAGGAAGATCAAGAAAACATATGTCCTTATCTCCTATAATTGAACATTATTACATGTACACTATGGTGTACACTTTAGTTTACACTTTGTCACGTGTTATTATCCTATTGGACAGTTTAAATTTTAAACAGTTTTTTCATCCAATTAACACTTAACAACAATGCAAGTGTCGATCAAAGTGTGAAAAATCAGTGTACAAATAGCAAATTTCTCTATAATTAGTGTCCCCTTTAAAGATAATGATATTAAAAATCCCAATTGTTCCAACAAAACTGACATCCATGGAGACGAATTTTTCAGAGGTAGAATATTTATACCTTTTTTGTGTAGATGAATACCCCCACAAAGATACACTTTAGTGCTCTTGGATTTAATTTTCACTTGTTTTGAGCATGATATGACAAACACTGGATCCTTATCTCCTATAATTGAACATTATTACATGTACACTATGGTGTACACTTTAGTTTACACTTTGTCACGTGTTATTATCCTATTGGACAGTTTAAATTTTAAACAGTTTTTTCATCCAATTAACACTTAACAACAATGCAAGTGTCGATCAAAGTGTGAAAAATCAGTGTACAAATAGCAAATTTCTCTATAATTAGTGTCCCCTTTAAAGATAATGATATTAAAAATCCCAATTGTTCCAACAAAACTGACATCCATGGAGACGAATTTTTCAGAGGTAGAATATTTATACCTTTTTTGTGTAGATGAATACCCCCACAAAGATACACTTTAGTGCTCTTGGATTTAATTTTCACTTGTTTTGAGCATGATATGACAAACACTGGACAACTAAATACTCTAAGAGAAACCTTAATTAATTAAATAAACTTAATTAATGAAATAGATTCGTTCGACTTGTGCTATTTGACAGTGGGTGTTGAGTAGGATGAGCTAAGCGAGTAGCTCGAACGAATTGACCAAGAGCTAGCAAGCTCGTCGACTCACGTGAAAGCTGTTGGTTAAAGTTTTTTAAAGGTTTGTATGAAACAGATTTTCCATAAATGATTTGTAAAAACAGTAAAGTAGAAAATGATTTGTAGAAACAGTAAAGCAGAAAATGACTTGTAAAAACAGTAAAACATAAAATGATTTGCAGAAACAGTAAAGTAGAATATTATGTTCGAAAAATTATGAAAAGAAAGAAGTCCAGAATTCGGAAAGAAGATGATCGAGGCGAGAATTAGGCTCTCTGTCCTTAAGACGTTTTTACCCCGTCACACGGTGCTTACGGTATGTGGTAAAGCGTCTCCCAAGATACAACGATCACACTTGCAGAAGCAGCACTTCGACTGTAAGACAACGAACCAGAACGAATGAAAATACTCTCTGCAGACTGATGCAAGGAAGAAGAGATGTATGATGTATGTATGCAGGAGATCGTGTGTATACTTTGTGTTGTATGAGGACTATTCAAATAGAGGAAGAAAGTTGACGGTTTTGGGCAGTTTCCCTCATGCCACTTAATGCACAGTTTCTTCGAACTGATGGGTCGGTTTGTAAACTGTCAAAGGGAGGGAAAAAATTAAATTCAATTTTTTTTAAAACCGAAAATAAATAAAAAAATTGAATTAATTTTAACCCAGGCCCACACCAGAACCCGACCCGGCCGGACGGACGGCGACGGCGCGCGCGTGTGGCCTTTGGACTAGTCTAGACAGTCTAAGACTCCCCCCTTTCAAAGACTATTGGTACCCCTTGGGGCCCAAACCCATTTCCAAACTTGAAGCTTATTAAGTGGTTCAAGGTTGTGTTTGCAACCTATGTGGGATTGGAACATTTTTCCAATTCTTTCCCATTTATCCTCTTATTTATTATCCAACTTTCAACCATAATTTCTCATTCATATTGAAATGGTTTTTCACAATTAAATATTCTACACTCATCTACTCGGAACGTAGAATTTAATTGAACATTAATCTTGATACATCGAACATCGAGTCCCACTTAAAATTGTGGTCAAAATTGACCCAATAGACCCACCATTTCCAACAAAAGCCAGTTCGCCAAACCGAGTTAGGCGATCCTAAGCAACCTGCATGGTTGCAGGGTGCTATCAATTCTAAGTCTATAAATGGGAACCAGAGACAAAACAAAATTCATCATAATTCAATATTTTCTATAATCTCCTAGTATTCTCCTAATCCATTTAGAAGAATAATTCAATTTTTATATATAGTTTTTATCTTATGTTTGATTATATTTTCAATTACTGTTTTTCTTATACCAATATTTCTTCAATATTATATTTATGTTCCTTCATTTGTAAATATTTATTTAATTCCAACTTTCTATTACCTGAGTTTATTCTTCAAATTTTCTTCCAAAATAAATAAACGTGGATACACTGGATTCTTGAACCTCGATATTGATGTTAACCATTCTTCGGTTGTTTCGATACTTCTACGATTTTTCTCAAGCACGTGTTCTTCCAATTGCAGAAAATGTTATTCCTACCGAAAGGACAACAATTGAGCCCGATGATGAGGTGGAAGAAGCAATATTTGCAAAGAGGTGAAAGAATAAAAAATCAAATAAGCCAACTTTCAAATACTTGGAAAACTTCATGAAAAACAAGAAGACATTTGAGAATGTGGAACATATTTGGAAACAATATCGTAATTATTGTGAAAATGACTTCACTTGAAAACCATAAATTGTTCAAGTTAGGGTTGCTAACTTAGGAAGGTCAACTTCATTTTGGTTTAAGCGTACGTCGTTTATAACCCAAAATAATGTTGGAAGGCAAGGTTATGTTCATTTTTGGTGCCTTTTTGTTGCTATTCACTGTTAAGGAAACTAACAGACAGCATATCATATTGGACGAGATATGATTACTTTTTTTTTGTTGACAAGGGAACCCGCAGCCGCTATCCGAAGGTGCGCACTAGGTAAACCCCGCCTTGTGATCCTAGCCGACAAAGGACCACAAGGAGGTAAACCAGCCTAGCTTACCCATAGCTGACCGGCTCAAACCAAGAAGCCCAATAGGCAACTCCAACGAGGATCGAACTAGCAACCTCACGATTGCTAATCCAACTGCCCGACCAACTTGGCTGGGGTTGCCCCCAAGATTATAGGAAGAGGCGTTGATTGTTTGATTACATCATATTTTTCTTCTTTTGTTCCTTTTAATTTTTATTCTTTCCTTTTAGTCTGACTCTTTCTTTGTACACAATATACGGCCTTCATTGTAAACTTCTATATAAGAAAATATATGCTTCTGGTCTTATCACAATTAACCAACTTCATTTCATACAATTCTTTCATTCACAATAAAAAGTGGGCACTTGATAAAGTTTATCTAGACATATCTTCAACACATGTACAAATTGACCAGTCGAGGTACGCTACTATTAGTTTATATAGTAGTGTAGTTTATTTTACTTTCGATTTGTGGTTCATAAAAAACCATAAAAACTATATTTATGCCATCAATCATTACAATAATAAGTTTTTGATCATGTATTAAAAAATAAATGCATTTAAGTCGTCGTTGAATTTTTCCACTACATATAAAGTATTTTTTATGTTTTAATGGGCGTCTTATGAGAATTTTATTGTGAAGATAAGGTCCTGTAGTTTAATTTTTGATAATGTTAGTGTTAACACAAATACTATAGAAGAATTGATTAGACAATCACTTCGAAATTTGATGCAAAAATTGTCACATTTGATATTCCCATCGCACTTTGACATAAAAAGTACCCTGCGTTCATATTATTCTGCCAAACACAATAGAATAATGATCTACCACCGCCGTCTTTATTATTTGTCATTTCCAGATTACGTATGGATCTATTTAAGTATGACGATTGCAAGAAGCCCATCGTGTATCCATTTTTCTGCTAGTACTAGTAGCATACAAAATGAAATCCCTTTTAGAGCTTGTTTGGGAGCGATTTTTTATCTCAAAAAATAACTTTTTGACCGTTATTTCACTATTCTAGCCGTCATATTTGACTTCTTCTCTCACAGGTGGACTCTACTTTTCTCCTAACGATCAAAAAATCAATTTCTAAAATCACTCCCAAACAGATTCTTAAATTGGCTAGATATTTTCATACAAATTCTTACTGTTATAAGTCGAAAAGAGATAATAATTTTAATCTTTATCCATAGTGGCAAACAATGAAAAATAGTGTTCAATATTATTTTTGATGACAAGTGATCTAGTAATACACTTGATGTCAATTGTAACATCGAAGGCTATGTTTATTTTAGGTTGCAAGGTTACATCAAGCTATTGAAGCAGGCTAAAAAATGAATTGAGGCTCTAATGGGTGTGAAGGACTGACATGGTATGGACTATCAAATAGAAGATAAGATAACTAATATTTCGTTGAAGATTTTCAATAGTTATAACCTTCACGACTTTTTAGTATCTAACTTCTATACTTCTTACTTTATATTGATATTTCAATGTTTAAAAAAAAAATGTACACAACATACGCAAATAAAAGAGGAGGATTTTTGCAAAGTCATAATTCTTTTTAACAAAATATAATTTTTTACGGTTTCGATTTCCTTATAAATTTACGTCTTCACTATACTTCAAGGAATAAACGTACAATTTTTAGTTAGAGAAACGAGCTACGAACTGGTACTAACCGAGCCCCATTCGATCATGCAAGCCAACTAGCGTGGTGGGCCGATCCATTCTCGGCATGTAGCCACTTCATGGTATGAATTTCAATGTTCATAAAATTATTCAAGAAGATGAGATCGTACTAGACGAAATAAAGACGGATTTTAGTTGCAAACTTCAAGAATCATTTGTAATTTTATTATAGTATTTCATGGCCTCTAATTTTGTACTATTTTATAATTTAAGTGTGGAATAGCATAGTAGTATTATTAATATGCATAGTAGTATTATTAATATGTTTTGGTAAATATGCGGAAAAGAAAAACCATGTTATTTCCTAAAATCAATTGCTCCAACAACTCATGATATATTTTAAATAAAAAAAATTCTTATCAAGTGGCAATATAGATCTCGATAACTTTTGACACGTCTTTCAAGTTCATCTCAGAGCAACAAGATATACCCTTGTTTGTTGTAGATTAAAATCAATTTTTTAATAGATTTTGATAAAAATTGATGAAAAATACGATTAAAGATTTATGGATCCCATGAAACGTGTGATTAAAATTAATTGTTAAAAACCATACGGGGCTATTTGAGACGACTCTTTAGACTTGAGCAACTATTTATCTAATACATTGCTCATTTTTTGATAGATATTTTCGAATTAGCAAATAATTGAGGTAGACACGCTGCATATTGTCTAGGTGCTTTATTCTATTATTCAACTAAAAATGAACATAATTGGAGGCTAAACTATTATACTACAAAAGAAGTTATTCAAATTTGATTAATGTTAAATATCCTTTCCAGAATTTAATATTAATATATAAATAAATTTTAAATCTTTAATACTGTTTCCGGAGCATTTCATGTCTTACTTATCTCGAAAATAAAAGTTCAATATCTTCTGTCCTTTCACGTTTCGTTCCTCATTTCCATTTTTGTAGCATATTTCTTTCAGAGAATACAGAACTGGTGATACAAATCCATGCAAAACAAAGCATAATATTGCAGTATTTTAACTCACACAGCTGAGGTAGAACTGATACAAACGATCCACAATAAATGGATACTGTACATCACTCATCCTCTTATTCGTACGTAAGATACAACAACGTTAAAAAAACACTGCATTTCTTAGGTTGGTTTTAGTTGTGAGGCTTGGCTTCAGGTTCAGCATCCACTGCCTCACCAGCATATGTACAGCACCTGCAACCCCCTCCGTAATGTTTCTGGCCACAGCAGCCATGACGGCAGTAGCCTCCTCCACCACCGCGATTTCCTCCATATCCCCCACCGCGATTTCCTCCATAACCCCCACCGTGATTTCCTCCATATCCACCGCCGGGGTAACCGCCACCAGGGTATCCTCCATTTCCACCTCCATACTTGGATTCTTCAACCCCATTTGTCTTCTCGGCCTCCTTATCTGAACAAATTTTAGGTGCAAAAGTACAAGATAGGAACAGCTATTAATACTTAAAAATCTTTACCACACAGTCTATCAACTTTCGATTGGAAAAAATGAAATTCTTAAACACTTCGAGACATGTTTTATTTTATTTAATAAAATGTGCACATTGTCGTGGAAACAATAATCTATATATGTAGAAGAAATTTTACATTCAACGACGAAAACTTTTGTGTAAGAAGAAACTTACCGGTGGAAGTCTGAGACAATTCCCGGGCTGACACTTCTGATGCAATGAGAAGAACCATAGCCAGAAGGCCAAGTAGAAGAATTGTCTTGGAACCCATTTGCTATAACTGATTGTTAAGAAAAAATGGAACTTGATATATGTTTTTGATGATAATGTTTAGAGTGTTTCATCTCTATTTATAGACAAATCTAGGAAGATATTGAGTCCATTATTAGAGTTGAGTAGGTCCAGCTTTTATTGGCAATAAATACACAGATTTAATACGTACAAATTCCACCTTATCTTGATTACACGTCGATCTTAAAAGCACTGTTGATCGACACTTAATTTTGTGCTAAATTTATATACGGCTGGATATCATTTTATTCCAAAATATTGATCACTTGAGTATTTATCAGCAATTATGCTACTCAAACAGAGAATTTTGACAGGAAATGTTGACAGACAACACTATACGTGCATTCATTGAAAAATTAAAAAAAAAGGCGAATCACGTTTTGTCATGTCAGCTCTGTCAACATTCCCCGTCAAAACATCCCGTTTGAGTAACTTTTAGGTGTTTTTATCGAGAATTCAATGAGACTTGTAGCTATTAATGTTTTCTATCCAGTTATGTGCAGAAGTAATGTTGGTAAAAATATAGCCATAATGTCATATTTTATTAATAAACTTAATTTATATAGCATATGTGTTAACTTTGCAAAATCAAGAGGGAAAAATAAAAGACAGTTAAAGCTACGACTCACTGCCAATCATTCTTAATTAATTTAAAAAAAAAAAAAAAGGATGTTCTTCATTAAAAGTTGGTCAGATTCTATAGTTTTCACCAGAATTTTCAAATTTTGTAAGGAAAAAAGAACATTTGTTAACTTTTCTAATTATTACATAAAATTCTAAATAATTTTAATTACGAATAAAAAAATGCAAACTTTAAAATATTCAGATAAAATGGAACTACACGCGTACTCACAAATGGTGCATAAACCTTTGTATTACTGAGAGAATGTACATGGTGCATGGTAAATTGCAGTTATTTCCTGTAAGATAGTTATCGATAAAAGTCAATAGGTGTACATAGTCGTTACCTTTTTATCATTCTTGTCATCTATCCATCCCAATATTTTATTGTAATTTGTTACATAGGTATATTAATAAAACTTGTGTCAAGGGGTCTTTAATTATCTTGTGATATATATCGAGATACACTGGTGATAATAGACACATTGTCACATGGAAGGGTATAAAAAGAATAAAAGAAAATAATTATATAATATATTTGAATTGAGATTTATTAATAAAAAAGAAACTTTTGCAGATTCAGTTTCCTGGGATCTTGAACAATCTGAATAAATCAAAGGATGGAAAAATGTCTCTTATTTAAGAATAGAAAAAGTACTGCTCTTCCATTTTGCTAAGTTAATGTTTTGGAAAAATGAAAATCGATCATATGAGTAAAAGCAAACATAATGATGAAGATAGATAAGACTAGTTTTCTCTTAATTTTTATGTCAATTTTTATTAATCTTTTAATATCGTTCTGTTGAGAGTTTTGAACTTCAATCTTGATGTGGATCCTCATTCAAAATAATTAACGATTTGTTGATTAGTTTGAAGTATCTCATTTTTAGATATTGTATTGAGAAAGTGCCAGTAATTAGATAAGTTTATAAGATGGTTGAATTACTCTATCTCATACGTTCCATCTTTGCTTGGTTTGAATAATTATGAGAACAATAAGAATGAAATGAGAGTGTCTAATGAATGCAGTTCATCTCTATTGTTATTGGTTTCATGATTTCTTAATGTTAAATTATATATGTCCATTTTAAGTGACCGTCCCACACTCCATTGAAGTGAGTTGGATCGAGTGGTTTGTATCTAAATTCAAACCTTAAACCTCCCTTAACTTGCACGCGTACCTCCGACTAAAACAATGAAAAACGAGGAAAAAGGGGCCTAAGATGACGGGAATTTTTGTTTGAAAATGCACCAATAATAAAAAGAACACGAAATTCTCGCAAAACAATGGCATTTTGACTCTAGACAATGAATTCTTTCCATTTAGATTGAGTTCTTGATCGTACGAGTGCAACAAAATGAGGAATTGGAAGAGAAGTGCAAGTGGATTTAACCATGCAAGGATTTGAAAATTTTTCACTATAAAGTATGGTATTAGGATCCGAATTTATTTATGTACATGGTACAAAATGTTTCTATTTCCAACCAGATTTAGGGCAAAGCCTCTTAAAAATTCATTCCATCACATGTCGGACAAGTTGTACCCAGCAGATACAGCCCCAAAAATTAGACTTGGTAGAAATTAAAATTCGAATTTTAATCTAAGTAGAAGTCAACAATTCATTTTAACCATACATATAATGAAATTTATAATTTTTTAACCACACATTTTATCAAATTTTTATTACAATATTCTACTAAAAATCTGATTTTAATACCTACCAAACGAGGTGATAATAATGTAATAACTAAAAATTCAAAAGCATGTACCAAGTGGGAACAAAACACATCTCAGATACATGAACTGATTTATGCTGGTCAAGTGGGGTGGAGTGCCAAGTTGATGAACAGAGTTATGGGCCAATCTTAAATAATAATTAATTAACTGAAAATAATAGAACTTAGGCTATGTTTGATTGCACCCCAATTTCATGGAAAATGAAAATCAAATTCCATATTTCTAATTTTTTGTTGTTTGATTGGCAAAATTTTCTCTAGAATTCGAATTCCACCTTTTATGCCACCTAAGCTAATTTCCATGTTTTTCTTAAATTCCAATTCTCGCCAAAAATGGTGAGAATTGGAATTCTCGGTTACTATAACGTTTTTTTTTTATTTTTTTTTTGGTAATATAAACAAATTCTAAGAATTATTATAAAAAAAATATTTTCCTTTAAATGACAATTTTCATGTAAAACAAAGTCAAACGAACATCAAAAGATAGATGATTTTCTTAAGATTTTTGTTTTTTTTTTGTGTGTGTTGGCAATGGAAACAAATTTCATCCCCAATACCAATAAAATTTATCCCTTTAATTGAAAATTTTCATGTAAAACAAATCCAAACGAAAATCAAAAACCCTTTTATTTCAACATTTTCCACATGAAAAATTATCTCAATCAAATACAATAATTTACAATTATCAGAAAAACAAATTCTAGACAATTCAATTCTTTGGAATTCGTTTTCAATTCAATATAATTCCATTTTTGCAATCAAACGGACCATTAGTTTTGAAATTATATAATCATGCAATTTTTTATCATCAATTTAAATTGCTCTTTTAAGGCATAAAAAAACCTTACTTATCGAGAAAAAAACCCTCAATAAACAACAGTTTTCTAATTCAGAAGATTAAATATAATTTAGTAATTACAAAATTCAAAAATAGTTCTTTTAAAATCCTTGACCAAAAAAAAAAAAAAAGCACTAAAGTATTGATTGGAGGGTGATGTAACTGTTGTTTTCAGAAGCGAGATCTATTGCAATCCAACCCTCTATAGTCTATACAGTCATACAGAGTTACATAGCCACAAGGGGGCATGCAGTACTGCAGTGACAATAATGAAAGCCCTTAAAAAACTTTTATTATAACATGCTACTATATTTATAAATAATAACGTTTTTTTTCCAGAGAAAATTTTTATTTTTCAAAGGTAAAAAGGTTTTAAATATATTAGCGACTTCAAATTTGATTTTGTTTTTCTCGTTTTCAAGCTGAGTTTTCGTTTTTACTTTGCCGTTTCTTTGTTTATTACTTGACTTTCGAAATTTATTTTATTTCTTTGTTCGTCCCCAATTTCAACACTATTCAAATTCTCCAACTTCAGTTTATAGTCTTTGACATTAATACTACGATTTATGAATTTTTTGCCCTATCGTGTGTGCATGTGTCCGCATTTTATTTTTCTTTTTAAATATTGATATGGAAGTATGGAATTGATTAGTTTTCCAACTGTTACATCTATATTCCATTTTTAGTTGTGATGACACTATGACAATTCTCATTATGTAAGGCATTGAATTTAAGACTCGAGTTGAGAAAAAAGGATAGGCCCTTGGATGGGCTTTCAGGAAATGGGGAGGGTGAAAGGTCCCACCATAGTGTGTGTATATATATATATAAGGGAAAATTACAAAATTCCAAGTGTTTAAAGACTAGAATTCAAACATCAGGGTTAAAGTTTCTTTGTGCATAAATCAGGTATCAAATAATAATTAAATATTAAATATTTGCCCTAATTATTCCAAGCCCTAAACACTTTCTCCTTTTCCTCTCTCTCTACCGTCTCCTTCTCACCCATATTTCTCTCCCTTCTCTTTATAACAAATCGTTGGCAGAGAAGTTGCCATTGTAGCGGCACCGTCTGAAGAGCTGCGTCGGTTTCGATGTGAGATCGATGTTGCTGCCATCTCTCTCCCTTTTCGATCTACAGTTATCTCTCTCTGTTTGATCTGCTGCAATTTATGGTGTGGTGAGATCGATGCCACTTCTAATTTCTCTCGAGTCTGATGTGAGATCGGTGTCGCTGCCTGAAGTTGATGTGGTGGCGTTTGTCACGGTGATGTGACGACTTCTCTGTGCAGCTTCTCTATTCCCGATGGTGATATGTTGGCGTTTATGGTGTGACACGGTGGTAGTTTGGTTCAGGCGGCGATAGTGTGGTTGGTAGTTTTTTTTTTTTTTTTTTTTTGGTGTGTGATGCTGGTGTCGGGTGCGGTGGATCTAGGTAGGATTGCGATTGTGGTGTTCTGGTTGTGGTTGGCGTTCAGTGGTGGTTCTGGCTGTGTTGGTGGTTTGGTGCGTTGTGGGTGGTGGTGATGGTTGTTGATGCAGGTGGTGGAGGTGCCCGATCCATGGTATGTGTGCGGTTTTGTTGGTGCGATATGGGTGGTGGTATTTGCTACGGTGTTGGTTTTGGTGGTGTTTGTATTGGTGTTGGTGTGGTGTGTGGCGGCGGCGGTGGTTGTGGTGCTACAAGTTGGTGGTTTGGGTTGATTATCGGTGTGTTTTTTTGTTGGCGGTGGTCTGTGACTTTAAAATTTGATAGTCTGTGATTAAAAAATAATATGTGACCTCAACGATTTTGTTTGTGACCTTAAAATTTGATGATCTGTGTCTAAAATAATAATTTGTGACATCAACAATTTGGTCTGTAACCTTAAAATTTGATAATTTGTGACTTATAAAATTTTCGATTTGTGATCTCGAAATAATCCAAGACCAATTAATTTGATAAAATGTGACCAGTAAATAAATCTGTAACCATTAATTGTTTAACTGTGACTTTAATATATTTATTTAATAAATATTTTTAATTAATTAAATACAAACCTGAATTTTGAATTTTCAAACTTCTTACTTAATTTTTAAAATGGTGTAAAGAATACACTTGAGATATGAATTTGCCCCTATATATAATCTTTCTTTTTGAACATAACAAAAGAACTAGATAAGGTGAGACCTCAAGTATATATATTGTTAATGGATATTGTTTACAAAATTTTCAGGCTATTCATATTTTCTTTATTTGAAAACATTTGAACTTGATATTGATGATTTAAGATGTTAAGAATATAATAATGGTTGTGATATAAAAGGGAAGCTTAAATGTTTTTAGAACATAATACTAGAAGTAAACCCGATGATATTTTACACACCATGTGATTATCACAATCTTAATTTTGCACTTCGTGATATGGCAAATTCTTATACAAAGGTTAAAATTTTTTTGGAATTGTACAATGTAAATAAATACTATTTTCATATTCTACAAAACGATGCAATGTAAAAGGTCAAATACTTAAATCGCTATCACAAATATGTTGGAAGAGTCCAGTTAAATGTGTGAAAGTAATAAGATTTCAAACTTCAATTGAAAAAACCACTTCAAATATCTAGGCGAAAACATGCACGGAAAAATTGCAACGGTCTCTAACCTCTTCAATTTTTACAGATTTTATCATAACTTTCAATTGTGCTGATGGAGGTACCAAACCTTTCATAAATATGCACTTTGAGTTCAGCTGGACAGAAATTTGTCCATGAAACCGTCAATTGACCAACATATAATGACTTTAAGAGATTTAGAGATGTTAGAAGTTTATTTTCTGACATGCATTTTTAGTTCTTGTTTAGCACAGTTATTTGGTGCAATACGTCTATATTAATATTGATATTAATCACTTGAAAGTTCTTATTCATTTTTTGGAACATAGAGAGAAACTGGATTTGATTCCTACTACATTATTGCTAAAAAATTACTGTTCAAATAGAAGTTGAACCTAAATGCATAAAAAATATATTATTCATAGAAAGAAGCACTTTAATAGAACTGTCAATGAAAAGATAACACATCCAGATGAAGAATCCTTTGGAGTTGATCAAGTCCTTTTCACTTAAGGTTTGAACAATTTCAAAAATATGAAAATACATTCGAATTTTTGTTTGATTCAACAAAATTGCAGTAAGCAAATTATAATTGTTTGAAGGATTAGTGTGACGAGCTTGAAGAAATTTTGAAGCACGACACATATTCTGATATTTTCTAAATTGTAAATTGTGGGAAATGATTTGTCAATGGAGATGAAAAAGGCAATTGAAGTATTAGATCATGTAAAAATGATGGACTGTTATTTTCAATGATGTGAATTGCTTATAAAATATTATTGCTTATACGAATTACAGTTGTATTCTCCTATACAAGTTTCTAAAAGTTGATGTTGATAAAATTGTACATTTGATTGACAATATCGCACGAATGGTCCAACGCATTGTCCATCGCGTCTATTGAAAATCGAAGTTCTAAAACATATTGATTGTAAAAATATAATAATTAATTTTCTATCAAAAATAGAAGAATAAATTTAATTTAGTCATTTGAAAGTTTTAGATTATTATTTTTGTAATTTTTATATTTTTATTTAATAAAAAAGGTTATTGTTATTATTATTATTATTATTATTATTATTATTATATTTACTCAAATATTTGTAAGGCCCATATTTGAAATTGACTTAACACTCGAACATCTCAGGACCAACCAATAGCAATCGTGCCCCTACAATATTTCAAAATTTTCTTAAATGTATACAAATAATTTGTCCCTTCAACGTTTTACACCATCCATTGTGAAATTTCTAGCTACATTACTTATAAGGGTGAATCGGACTCGATAATTCACCTCAAACACTATTTGCTCTTAATCATCTTCACAAGTGATACTCCACAACCAACATAAAAGATGCAACAAGCTTTGACCGATACTATATACAACAATGCTATGATAACAGAATTTTTTTGACACAATGGATGATCGACACTCACATTGATGAGGGTCCACTTCTTTTTAAAAATTTTTTAATTGATGCGAGGCACACATACTGTGAGAGAATGTCAACTATTAATCAAAAAAATGTGGCAAAATAGTTTAATTGATATAATTATTCTGGGGGGCTATGTGAAGAACCCTAGAAGGAAGAAGAAGACACGACACATGGCCTGCTCATGTGAAACCTTTGAAATTGCTATGTCGACAAATTTTCTATCCTCATCTGTTCAGTCAGATAAAGATTTATATATTCATACGTGGTCGATATTTTTTGTAATAATATAGATAGATCGGACATAGCATTAACTGGCATATTAATTCACTTTTGTCTTATCCCTCTCAATAAACTTTCCTAATGCAGAAACGTGTTCGCAACTGAATTTTGTACTTCTTTCTAGATAAGATTCTCACGAGAGTTAATAAAGTATATTATTCATGAGAAGTTGGTGATAATATAAAATGCGTAATTAAAATTAATTATTAAATTTAATTTAAATTTAAATTAGAATTATTGAATTTAATTTAAATTTAGATTAGACTTTTTAGTTGGATCAAATAGGAGTTAAAGTTAGATTGTTAAATTTATGCTTGATACTAGGGGGGATACAGAAAAAGAAAATGTCTCAAACAAGTTAATTAATTTTTTTGCGAGGGGATTGCTACATGATATGTATTTTTCTCTTTCTTATTTTAATTATATATTTTTCAATAAAATAATATTACTCATAGATTCAATTTTTTTTAACCATATATTCTCTAAAAAATTATTATTTAAAAATACATTTTTTCAAAATTTCATTAAAATGAAGTCCAAACAAGAGCCCCATTTTGGGAGAAAAATGAATTTTTGAATAGTGTATTGATGAGAAATGAGTGGTTAAAAATAAGAAATTTTTTTGAATTTACGTATAATATTATTTTATTAAAAAATATGTGATTAAAATAATATCAAAATATTGTTGAAAAATATATATATATTTTTTTCAAAAATTTAAAATTTTGGACGGTCATTTTTAAATACTTGCAGTTGTAGTGGGGCCTCTCAGGGACCAGAATGCAGACAACGTTGAATAATAATTTGTAGTTTGTCAGCCCATTTCAATTATCATTTGACTTTTGTCATTTTGGACACATTAATCTATTTGATCACGAGCATAAAATTGTATGAAAAAAAATAAATTATATGTAATTCAATTGTTTAGAAATTATTTCCATAGAAATTATTAATTAAATATATTTGATTTATTTATTTTTCAATTTAAAAAATATTATATTTGTTCATTTTTTATTGATCGGTAGATGAGAGAGATAAGGAGAGAGTGGATTTCTTGGAAAATAAAATCTCACTCTCCTTAAAAAAAATATTTTCCTTAATTTTGAAGAAAATATGATCATGTCACCAAAATTAGAAAAAATATTTTTCATGAAAAAATGTCAATAAAAGAACATAGAAGTAGAAATTTGATTGAAAAACACATTTTTCAAAGAGTTATTGACAATCAAAGCCACCCTAATACTTTTTTTTGAAGGTGTCGCTACAAAAGCTTAGTAGATTTGGTTTTAAATTAAAGTGTTTGACCTGTAAAGTGTGAGGGGTGGAGGAAATATTAAGACTAGAAATCCTTGTTAGCACATACGATCATAGATACACGAATTTGTACCTGATAGATCTCGATCTAAACAGAGAGACTTGACTTATAGAGTGTGGGGGGTTTAAAGCGAAGTATTAAGACTTTTGGTCTTCGACACACGAATCCATATATACAATGTGTGCGCTTCTAAGATCTCGTCTAATAGAGGCAGTTGATATATGTAGGAAATGTGGTCCAATTAGAGTAATTTTTGTACAGGTCAAAATAAATTTATTTCTGCTACATTTATTAATTCTTTCAAGCTAATGAAATAAATATTGGCTGAATCACCTCAATACCACGTACATGGGAGCAACTGGGAGAAGAAATTGCATCATGCATGACGAAATAATATTTAATATCCCTCACTCATTCCCATTTTCAAGCGTTTCTGCGTTAATTCGGGGACCCAATGCAGAACCCCTTGTACACAAATTTGAGTTCATGAACAAGACAAGATTAAATGATAATGGAAGTATGGATGGAAAATTATCAACGACCAAGTTTCATTGATTTTATTTATGGACGATGAACTGTTTAGTTGATACCACATTTTCTTGTAGAAAACACACATAAATAAAGATTGAAATCGTTAGTACTAATGTTGAACATTTCTTAGGTTTACCAAAGATAACTTTACGACCTGATTCGGATGCATTTTGCGTTGTCCGAAAAAGTCACCGGGAAAAAAAAATAGTAATATCGATATTTCTTCATGTGATGCCTTGTGTTTTAGTAGTTAAATAGTGAAATTAGTGGATTGGTCTGATCAAGAAGTGATTAACTCTTTGTTGTTGATTCATGATATATATAATACAACACTCTTGTTCTCATAAAACTTCTGTCCTGATAACACTCATGTTCTTTTGTCCACAGTGAGAAATCTTATTTTGTCCATTTTGGAGAGAACCGTAAATAAGGCTATCTTGATCCATCAGTAGTGGGCAGTCTTATCAATGGGCAAGAGAAATATAATTTTAAATCCATCAATTTGTAATTCGTATTTGTTTGTGGTTGAATCACAAGAGCAATATTTCTCTAACGAGTATTAGAGAGGAAAGAGTAGAGTGTTCCTTCCATTGGAATTGTAAAACTATTATAAAACGCGATATGTTTATACAATTGAAAACGTTGTTTCCAAAAGAAATAAAACACGAGTTGTGGAAACATGGAACAAAAGATAAAATATTTACAGATTCATTATTTAGTTTTAAGAAGCTATTTAACTTGAAAAGAAATTTGAATCATTTTTTCATTTTTTTTTTTATTGCGTGAAGGTTAAATCATGCAAGTAAGCTATTTTTAAATTGAAATTCAAGAAAGTTAATCAACAACAAATACATAAGCACGAAAGAGTTTCCATACCTTATTATTTTATTTTTTTTTAGAATTTCTCATAATTTTATTAGAAAATAAAAATAAAAGAAAACTTGTTTCGAATTTCAGAATTGCTTTTAGGTTGGCAACGGTTCAGTTATGGGTCGGTTCGGCCAAAACCATAAACGCACCACCAATTTTTTGACCATAAATAACCGCACCATAACCACGTAAATCGGTTCGGTTAATAACCACGAAAATAAATTATTGTTTATAGGTTCATCCGTCAAATTGATATAAAACAATTTATAAAAAAAGTCAATGAAAACAAAAACATAATATTCCAAACGAAAATGCAAACATTATCTCAATTTTCAATTGTAAAATACAAATTTAACAAACAATATTATAAATATAACAATACTAAATTTTCCTTCATTCTTAATTGTTGTGCATTGAAATTACTTGATTCATTCTCCCTCACAAGTCTTACTAGCATAAATCAACACTCAAAGTTGATTCTTATATAGTA
Source organism: Olea europaea var. sylvestris (assembly GCF_002742605.1). NCBI lineage: Eukaryota > Viridiplantae > Streptophyta > Magnoliopsida > Lamiales > Oleaceae > Olea > Olea europaea. The sequence goes on along the minus strand of NC_036258.1, from coordinate 6,098,622 downwards.
AATAAGCAATGTAAGTAGAGAATACAACGATACTACCTATTCCATAATGGTCTTAACTAAGATTTAAATAAAAAAATATACCTCTTCGTCAGCTTCCTTCTCACTAAACGTTGTACAAACACTAGAGTATGATAAAAAAAATTAGAATTTTCTACACACAATAGAAAAAAATTAACAATAAAAGGAGCTGGCATGAGTTTGTGATTTGTGGAGAGTAGGGTTTGCATTTATATACTGTTGTACTAATACTATTATTATGGGCTAATGGTAAGTGAGTTGGCCAGCTGAGTCATGTAAATGTAATGGTTTGTTTTGGGCTAGATAGAAAAGTAGTGTAAAGTCTAATAATCAATTCAATTGTTTTTTTTGTTTTTTTTTTATTTTTTTAAACGGGTAATCAGTTTGATTTTGGTTCGACGGCGTACATACCATACCCGCACCATCACAAGTCGGTTCATTAAAATAAAAATCATATCCGCCTCATTGCACCATCGGTTCGATTTTTTCGCCCCATTCGATTCGGTTAACCGCGGTTTTCGATATTGACGGTTCAAATTGCCATCCCTAATTGCTTTCTAGAGTTTCAAAGAGTTTTGGTTTATGAAATAAAAATATTAGCGTTTCAGAAGTTTTTACGCAACCTAGGTTAAAAGTTTGTTTGGCACCTCGTATTGCACTCTGGTAAATAGTAATATGGTGTAATGTATCGTAGAATTTGACTATATTCTACACTTGTATAATAAATTTAAACATGGAAGTAACATAAATTTGCTTAATACAAAGATAAATATGATAAACAATTAAAAATAATTGTCAAACTATCTAACATTTATCAAAATCGTAAAATTTTAGCTTTGCATCTTTTTAGATCCAAAAATTTAATTAACTAAGTAACACAACACGAGTTTGTATGAGTCATTTGAGGGAGCATGTAAACATTGCTCAACTTTCGATATGATTTTATAAACATCAAAAGCAAATTCAGTTTTATGACATTTTGATACGATGGTAACATCTATGCAAAAACGAAACGACTATATTAGACATGGCATGACCTTTAAATTAAAAAGTGACACAATATGTCATTTTTTGATGGACAACCATAACTCATATCCAACTCAAATGGTATGGAGTTTAAGCAAAAAAATTTATTACAAAAATTCAAATTAGATAATGTGCGACCTTTTGATTAAAAAGAGGTAGAGCATATCACTTACTAATGTAAAACAAAGCCTTAATTCATAATTCATATTTACATCACAAACACCTTGTATGCATCCCCCTAATCGATCCATTTGATGCATACCAAGAAATATTAATCAAAAGTCGAATTTTCATATACACGAACACAAATAGAGTTCTCGAACAAAATTCTCAGAAAACCACCAATTTTAGCCAATCATGCCTCGAACAAAATTCAAATTTGGATTTCATATATACCATAACAAAAAAATCTTCAAAATAAAACAAGTATATTAGATGAAAAATGAACTTTCAATTCCATTCAAAAATTGAAATTAAAATAGGAGAAGAAATGGAATACCAAAATCTGAAAGTTTATACATTTATAAAGTTACAATCTCTAAAATAAAAGTTACAGTTGAGAAAAATATTTTATCTTTTTACCTGAAGAATTTCACTGCTATAATCCTGTGGAAGCCGCTTTTGATTTCTAACTTTCAATGAAAGAAATTTTTGAGCAATTTCAATTTTGGATTGGTTGGAATTAATTATGTTTTAATAGTAAATAATTCGGTCGCAATACTAATATGCAAGTAAAAAATAATGTCTAGCTAACCCAAAATTTTGTGCTGACTTTTTAAAAATGGTCCCAATTTTTAGGGTATATGCATTATTACCCCCCTTTTTTGGTATTAGCCCAATGAAAAAATATGGAGAGTGCTAGATGTACACCTGCTTTTGTACAAAATGATTTACTTACACTCACAATGGGAGGGTGGGGGCTACATGTTGACATTTTTTATTTCATGTGGGGCCAAGTATATGTGAGAGTGAGTAAAATATTTTGTACAAATGTGTGAGTACAAATATCTTTATCCAAAAATTATTGCCCTTTGGTGCACTGACGGATCCAGCTTCCGACATGAACACGGGCTAATACAGCCAAAATAATAATAATAAATAAATAAATAAATTACACATATTTTATTTTATTTTTTTTAAAGGGGATTTGGGGCGGACGGATAGGTTGTAGCATTGGCTTGCTCGTCCTAAATCCGCCTCTGCTTTGGTGACTCAGCCTCGGATTTTTGACATTTACATTCTTATAAAACCTTTTGTATCACAAAATTAACAGTAAAGTCAGCTTTTGGCGATGTATCAGCATCTAGCTAACATTCAGCATTGACACGTTTTGTTTCAACTCCACCAGCTAGTATTTCATCGTCTAAATTTGGCAAGTGGGTTACTTATTTTCCAACATGTCGCTCCAGAACATAATTTGGGCAGACGAAATGTGAATTTTATAATTAAGATTAAGATGAAAAAAAGAAGAGATGTCACTACAGCAGTTAAGCAACCTGATAGCTTGAGCCTAAAAATAATCACCGTGTCGTTTTAGGTTGTGCTGATTCACCGACCACTGCATCATCTAAAAACTTACTATGTCAGCCTGTAGGCTGTACAATAATGTCACCAAACTATTGGAGCACAAAATTGATCTGTTCCATGTATAAATATTTGTGGAAACACGGAATATGAAAACACAACAATGAATTAAATTTATGGTAATTTTCTACTCAAAAGAGCAACATTTTCATGTAAATAAAAAAGATTAAAAAAAATGGGAATAGATTACCCAGTGAGGTAAAATGGGATATCAACTAACACAAAATTTTCTAAAATAAAAGAGGAGATTTCCATCATCTTTTGTCATACTTCTAATTTTTGAAGTACAATGAGTAAAATATAATTGCAAGGATTACCATAACCAGTGGAAGAAACCACCCTTTGATTTTTTTTCTCTACTCACTGGAGCAATGATATTCTTCAGTCCTGTCAAGAAATACATATATAGTTACTAATGTTGTCTATCTTAACTTCTGCAATGCTTATTAAACATCACTTTCTACTGATTATTGATTGAATTTCTTGTATACAGAGCCAGCTTAACCATTAGGCAACTCAGACAGTCACCTAAGGCCTGTATTAGGGAAGGCCATAAAAAATCTTAAGAACTTCCATTGTTTCTGTATATTTTTCTATTTTTTTCCCGAAAAAATTAAAAATAAACCTCAATGGTCAAGAGTCGTAAAGACTCTTCTACTTTATAAGATATTTTCATTTTCAATTTTGCTACACATACATCTTGGTTGACAGTTTTGTTTACATCCCATGATATGACACACATTTTTGTCATTGATTTGAACACTTGAAACAATCAATAGCCTCAATTTTACACATCATGGAATGTCAACGAAGATATACAGATAAAATGTACAAGTAGCTTAATTATTTCATTTTTCCCTAATCTTGAAAACTAGAGGTGCAAAATATATTTCCGTGATGTACTTCAAATTTAAGATACTAAGAACAAAGAACTTACATATTAGGGTGTGTTAGTGTGTGGATATTTCAGCAAGTCCCAAAAGAATAATAGAATAGATTTTTATCAATGAATGATACTTACAGGAATGCCTCTTTAGTGAATTTATAATATAAATTGAAAATCTAAAACTTGATATGAACGATGAACGAGGACAAGGATATAATAAAGGACCTTGTTTTGCTACTCTGCCAGGGTTTAAACCTAGGCATTGGAAACAGGAGCAAGTGTCAGCGCCTGTTTCCTTGGTTTTTTTAATAGTCTGTCCAATAACCAGATGACACGTGTCATCTGGTTCCAAACCCTGGATTTCCACCCTGTCACTATAGCATTCCTCGGAAGGACCTATCACGATGGAAAGCAACAAAGCGTGCAAAAAAGACTTTGAAATATACTTTCCACTTCAAAGCAGCAGTATTAAAGATGCTTTCCCCTTCAATGATGACTACTGAAATTAGCTATGTAGCCCTTCAAGGGTGGGTTCATCATTTTTTTTTTGGAAATTAGATGCAAATTTTTCTCTTAAAGCATTGTAAGCTTTACCAGTAAAATGAGTTAGAAGTGATAGAGCTAGATTGGCCTAGCACAAGATGGATTCGTACGTCTTCTTTTATAACATTTCTTAAAGACCTATTAAAGTAACCAGAAAAGCCCCACACTGGATAATGTTCGGTGCTCAGTACAACTCCATTCAAGATCTATAGGTGCCTAGATGGTCAGTCATTTACCTTTTCCCATTAAATAAGGGAATGATTGGAGTCTTGAACAGCCCCTCAAGTGGTGACACATTAAGCTCCCATTTGGCCCCCATTCTTTCCAAATTTTAATGGTTGGAATAGTGTTTTTTTGAAAAATGTGTGGCTGAAAAATAATGAATTTTTTAATTTGTGTGTAATATTATTTTATGAAAGATTGTGTGATTGAATATAAGAGAGAGAAAAAGAATGAGAAAGAGAATGGGGGCCAAATGGGGACTAATAAAATAGTTGCTCACTATTTTGGAGTCCAATTTCTTTTCATGTGGCCTATAAGGTCTAGCCTTAGTTGGACGTCCCCAAATGTGAAAATACTTTAGAATGGGCTTTCTGCCTGTTTAAAGCTTATAAGGTGTTTTGGCAGTAGCCTTAATTGGTATTCTGTTCTGAATATAACCTGTTGTCTCTAATGCCTCTCCTTAGAGTGATTTTGGTGAGGTGGAATAACTAATCATACTCTTTACCGGGTCCTTAAGAGTCTTGTTTCGTCTTTCAGCTACACCATTCATGCTAGGCGATCCTGACATGGTGCATTGTGGGATGATTTCACATTTTTCTAGAAACTTAGCAAATGGTTTTGGACATTGTTCACCTGAACCGTCATATTTGCCATAGCATTCACCACCACGTTTTGTTGAGTTGATTTTCAACCTCAATTTTAAAAGCTTTAAACATGTCCAGACTTTCCATGGATAAGATATAGGTACCCATACCGTGAGTAATCGTTTATGCATGATATAAAATATTTTTGACCATTCTAAAAAGTCGTGGAGAATGGTCCACAAATATCCGTGTGTATCAATTTCAAGACATCCGAAGTTCTATTAGCATCTAATCTCCTTGTTTTGGTCTTTTTCCCTTGATACAGTCATACATACATCAAAATCCGTGAAGTCAACGGAATCCAAAATACCATCTAACACAAGTCGTTCAACTTTAGTTTTTGAGATGTGACCTAAGTGCTTGTGCCATAATTTTGCTGAATTCTCTTTATTTAATTTACGTTTAGTATCACGTAAATCAATATGTAAGGTTTCATTATATGATACAATAATATCAAGCAAATATAGGTTATCATATATACATAATGAACCAGTACCAATAACATTGAAATTTAATGAAAGACTAAATTGATTATTTCCAAGTGAACAATAGTATCCAGATTTGTCCAATGAAAATATAGAAATCAAATCATGTCTAAAAGATGGGACAACAAAGGTGTCCTTCAAATCCAAATAATGACCAGTTCCTAATAACAACCTAAAAGTGCTTATTACATCAACTTCCACCGATTTTCCATCACCCACATACATATATCTTTCACCATTATTTGGCTTTTGGTAGTTCAGATAGCCCTGCATAGAAACACTTATGTAAGTAATAGCACCAGAATCTATTTACCAAGTGTTTCTAGGTACTGAAACTAAATTATCCTCAGAAGATCAAAATAAGAATTGTACTTTTCTTTGCACGCTAAGCATGATATTTGATACAGTCCTTCTTCACATGTCCAGTCTTATTGCAAAAGAAACAAGTCCCTTTGTCTTCTTTACGTTTCTTTTATACTGAACCCTTAGGAGTAGCTTTATATTCCTTTTTTTTTCTTGCCCTTATCCTTAAAAGTGCTTGCCAAGTGAGCTCTTTCTATCTTTTCTTGCTTCAACCTTTCTTCCTCTTGCACACAATATGAAATGAGCTCATTTAGAGACCATTTTTCCTTCTAGCAGTTATAACTGAACTTGAATTGACTTAATTGTGCAGGAAGCGAGATCAATACTAAATGTACGAGCAAGTCATCAGACAGCTCAAGCTTTAGCCCTTAAAGTTTAGAAGCAATGTGAGACATCTCCATAATGTATTCCCTTATGTTCACATTACCTTTATACTTCATTGAAATCAAGCTTTGCAAAAGCATGCTTGTTTCAGCTTTATCGTTTTTCGTAAAACGTTTCTTAATTTCGATGAGGAACTCCCTGGCGTTAGTTACCCCTTTACTGCACCTCTAAAGGCTTTCGGAATGCCGCGCTTAATGATCATTAGATTTTTGCGATTTGAGAGATCCCACTTCTCAAAGTTTCTTTTTTCATCAGATGAACTTTCTTTCGTAAGAGGAGTGGGTTTCTCAATTTGAAGCGCAAAGTCTAGATCCATGCAGTAAAAAATAATCAATATGTTCTCTTGTCAACCCTTGAAGTTTGTCCCGTTAAGCATATGAATAGAATTAACATTGGGAGATATAGTAGTAGCTGATGAATTAGCTGTACAAAGAACAAAAATAAACAAATAACCATGCTCATATCAATATCCACATTTAATAATCAATAAACTCAAATAATGGTAAGCCCCCATCTCAAGATACGTAGTGCAACATTAATAATAGTAGGATTAGTTACAAGTGGTAATCTTGATGTAGTGATCAAACATTAACAATAATTCCTGTTAAATAATGAACCCACCATTGGATTGATTTATTATTCACATGGAAACCTTATAATTGTTACATATTCACCACCATAAGTGCGTATGTAATTCGGCCAAATATTAACCTTTCTTTGGGCCAGCTAATTCCCGCATGAACAAGTACATACACAACATCTAAATATCCCAAACAAACCAATCTACACAAGAGAGATCGCTTTGGTGACATATTATTTCAATTAGTTTATTTAAAATGCTAGACAATCTTAATTTATCATAAATGATTTACCAAAATATTTGAATTTGATTGTCCCACATAATTAAATCTAAATTATACTTCTTAAAAGAGTCATCAGTACCAAAATTTGAGAAAGTGAATCACCAATTTTGCATTATTAAACGTCTTTTGAAACTTTAGGGACCTAAGGTTTAATAATTCAAAACTTTAGGCGTCAAAATTTAAAAATTTTAAGACTTTGAGGCCAATTTGAATTAATTATAAACATTGAGGGCTTTAATTGTAAAATTCAGAGCTTAATGGCCCAAATGAAATAATTTTCAAACTTCAAGGACTGAATTATTAAACTCGGAACTTTAAAGGTCCAACTTTGATGGATTTCAAACTTTAGGGACTGAAATTTAAAATTTACAACCCTAACCATAATCTTTATTGCAAGCAAGGGCATGAGATTACCAAAATTGCACCTCAGGCCCCCGTCACCAAAAATCCATCACTGATATCTATTTCTCTCATCCTAGCCCTGTTGCTGCAAAAACGCAGCAGTCGCTGCAGCGCTGCTTCATTGCAGTTGCTGTCGGCTAGATCCAGTTATTTCCATTTTTTTTAAAACCCAAATCCATAAATTGAAATTCCAAACAAAAAAAAAAATGTAATCCAAATATGGGACGATAACCATGAATAATTTGTCAAACAATTTTCAAATTCAACAAAAACATATCCGAAATTGTCAAATATGAAAACTTTGAAAATATTGTAAGAACTAAATTCCATATAATCACACAATTAAAGATCAAATAACCCAAAATTAACAATTGTTAAAGCCTTAATTTCTCAAAGATTCAACAATGGAGTGCTCTCATACCATTGTAGAAATTGAAAAGGAACTAAAACTTTTATCAAACCCTTTCATATGCATGTAAATCCTCCATGTTGAGATCAAAGAGAAGATTTGAAGCGGAAGCATACCTTGATCCATAGATACGATTGTTTGAACGGGTTATAATCTTTCAATTGATGCGTAATTTCTTAGAAAATTCTTCTCTGTTGATGGGGATGCAGAGAAATGAAAATCACGTTCAATTGAGACCACGACCCATGATAAATAAATGTATATAGCAGTTATTATTGAAAAGGAACTAAAACTTTTATCAAACCCTTTCATATGCATGTAAATCCTCCATGTTGAGATCAAAGAGAAGATTTGAAGCAGAAGCATACCTTGATCCATAGATACGATTGTTTGAACGGGTTATAATCTTTCAATTGATGCATAATTTCTTAGAAAATTCTTCTCTGTTGATGGGGATGCAGAGAAATGAAAATCACGTTCAATTGAGACCACGACCCATGATAAATAAATGTATATAGCAGTTATCATCTTTCAGTTATTTTAAATTGGCTCCTCATCAATTTAAAATAATCCTGTCGGTCTCTACACTTTATTTTCATGACATTTAATACCCATTATCCAAAATTAAATTCAACGGATCACTTTATTGACTAAGCTTTAAAATAGCACCACACGTTTAATATATACACATGAGTGGTCCCATACGATGGAATTTTTTTCCAACATAGCGGAGTGCCTTTCACGTTTCATTTCTCATTTCCATTTTTGTTCAACGAAACTAGTTGCTAGACTCGAACCCTGGATCTTTTTTTGGGTGTTGCCAAATTTATGAAAGGCGTGTTTTACATAATGCGTTTCTTTAAGTGAGCCCCTTACTTGGATAATTGACACGTAGCCTTATCATGGTCGTTGGTCCGTGATATTGGAAGCTTCTATATCTAGTGACCCTTCATTTGGTTTGAGACTCTTGGCTTTTCATTTGGTTTTGCGACTCTTTGTTTGAGAGAAATATCTCTCATTTTTCATTAGGGTTTTCTTCTTCTTTCTCAAATTCTTGATTTTAGATTTGTAATATGTGTGATGTAGTCCCTAACGTGTGATATTCTAAGTGCTGTGAGAACAAAGGTTCTAGTGGAGTCGAATAATTCTCTAAGTGTTTGGTGAAGTTTCTTGGTGATTCTTCAAAATTTTGTGGAGTTCTTTGAGAGATAAGTGTTTTGGTTCTTTATCTCTTTGTATTGGGTCAAACGTTTGTAAACTTTGTTACCAATTTGGGTGATCTAGTGCAATCGAGTGTAATCCATATTACTGGATGCTCAACGGGGGGGTGTAGGCGTTGGAAGTGGTTGCCGAGCCTCCAGGGCTTAAGTAGAAATAATTCTTTGATTTTCTGTACTTTTACTTTTAGCAAATCATTTATCTTTGCGATTCGAACAGTAATATCGTGTGATCTTTAGTGCTACAATGGTATCAGAGCCATTTTTTAGGAGCAAGATACCTGGATCTTGGAGAAAGTTGTTTGATTTGTACTAGATCTAAATCTTTGGAACTGCTGTCAAGCATATTTGAATGAAAACGAGTTTTTCAAACTGCTAGGCGAGATCTTTTAATTTTAAGTAAATTTTAATTTTTAGAAATTAGGATTTCTGGTTTGTCCTTTGATTTACCATACACAATTGTCCCCTTGAGACTAATCTTTGTCCAAAGGCTTTTGCGAGGCCTTGGGAATCTGAGCTAAATCAAGTACAAGCGTGTACTTGGCGGATCTTGAAGGAGAAATTTCAGAGACATCGCTGTGTGAATTCTGTTATTGTGTTTTCTTTAAATCCAGACTTGCATGTTCCTGTGAGTGCATGAAATTTGCAAAATCTTGTTTTAGTTCGTGTACTACTATGATTTGTGTTAAATCAACTTGTCTTTTTGTTGCCTCTTTGCAATTCTGTAAACTTATCTTAAAACCTTTGCCTCATAACTTGATAACAATATGGCAACTGCTAAGTTTGAGGTTAATCAGTTTGATGGAAAATGTGACTTTAACATATGGAGTCAAAAGATGAAGGCTATTTTAATGCAAATGAGGTGTGTTAAGGCACTAGATGATAGTTGGCCTGTTGAGTTAGCCCCTGCTAAGAAAGCTGAACTAGAAGAAATGGCTTTGAGTACTATCTTTCTGTACTTGTCTGAAAATGTTATAAGAAGTATTGGTGAAACAAAAACTGCTTCTGAATTGAGGACTAAACTGTATGATAAATAAGTGACAAAAACTACTCCAAATAAATTCTTATTGTTAAAACAATTATTTTCTCTTAAAATGGATCCCTCAGTTGACTTGGATGAAAATTGGAATAGATTTACAAAACTTACCCCAATACTTGGCCAACTATGATGAAAAACTTTTAAAAGCTCAAATGGCTGTTGTCTTGTTAAACTTCATCGGTGATAAATACAAGGACATCAAAGTTTCTCTAGAGTATGGTAGAGAAGAACTCACTACTTATGTTATAATTAATTCCTTAAGGAATAAGGCTCTAGAGATAAAGGCAGAGCCCAGTAGTAATCAAAATGGAGATAATCTTTTTGCAAGAGGAAAAGTTTTTGGTAAATCTAATTATCATTCTAACCCTTATAAAGATAATTACAAAACAGATTGAGTGATAAAAACAAGTCTAAAAATAAAGCTAAATGAAAGAAGTGTTATTATTGTGAAAAACAGGGCTACTTTGCTAAAGATTGTTTTACAAAGAAAAATGAACTTAAAGAGAAGAAGTTTGACGATGGGAGTAATGCTTAAAGCTGAAACTTGTTTAGTCCTTGCCAATATGGAAAAATAATTGAGTGATGAATAGATATTAGACTCAGGTTGTTCTCTTTATAAGTGCCCAAATAAAAATTGTTTCCTTGACTTTGAGAAAACTAAAGGGGGATATGTTATAATGGGAAATAATTTTATCTGTAAAGTAAAAAAGAATAGGTACTATTAAATTGTTACTAGATAATGGTAATGTACTTTTCTTAAAAGGGACTAGGTATGTTCCCGATTTAAAGAGGAACTTGGTGTCCTTAGGTATATTGGATGACATGGAGTTTAACATAAATATGGGTCAAGGACACATGAAAATTCTTAGGGGCAATGATTTACTTAGAAGCTCTCCTAAGAGACATGATTTTTATTTTTTAAGTGCAAAACCCTTACTTAGTCTAATTGCTTCTGCAATAACTGAAAACTTTACACTTGCAAAATTATGGCATGATAGACTTAGCCATATTGGCAAAAGGGGTCTAAATTTTCTAAAGCCAAATGGAGTTTTTGGAAAGATAAATCTTGGTGATTTTGGTCCTTGTGAACAATATATTATAGGGAAACAAATCAAACTATCTTTTCCAAGAGGAACCTATAAATCTAAAAAAATTCTTGAATATCTGCCTGTTGATTTATGGGGACTTGCTGTTGTGAATACTTTATCTGGCTTTAGATATTTCTTATTGATTATTGAAGATTTCTTAAGAAAAATATAGATTTTCCTGTTAAAACATAAAGATGAGACCTTTTTAGCCTTTAGTGATTGGAAGACTCAAGTTGAAAACGAAACTGATCATAAAATAAAAATCTTAAGGACAGATAATGGTTTAGAATTCTGTAATAATGAGTTCCATAATTTTTGCAAAGAACTTGGTATTTTAAGACACGAAACTGTTTCCTATATTTCTCAACAAAATGGTATAACAGAAAGAATGAATAGTACTATATTAAATAAAGTTAGATGCATGTTATTGCGTTCTGGACTGCCTAAACTGTTTTGGGGTAAAGCTGTCAAAACCGCTGCCTATCTAAGTAGTAAAAGTCCTACCAGACCTTAAACTTTAAAGCGCCTGAATCTGTTTGGTCAAATAACTTTGTGAATTATTTCCACTTAAAAGTTTTTTGCTGTGCTGCATATGCTCATCAAGACATTTGTAAATTAGAACCAAGGTCACTTAAATGTGTCTTTCTGGACTATGATGAAAATGTTAAAGGTTATAGGCTGTGGGTAAAATCTAAAAGAGGGTATAAGGTTATTGTTAGAAAAGATGCGGTCTTTAATGAAACCTTAATGCCATGTTTAGAAAGAAAATGGGTGATGACTGAAAAAGATGCTTAAATCGACGTGAAATATGCTCATATTGAGCAAAATACTCTTGTACTTGAACTAGAACAAAATGTTTCTGAAGAGAATAATATCCATGTAGAACCTGAAAGTTATCAAGAAACTGATCAGCTTAATCTGCACGATCCCATTTCCTTTCCCCTTGACGAGTATCAACTTACTAGGGATAAAGAGAGAAGGGAGATTAGACCACCGACCAGATTTGACAGTAATGACTTTGTTTCTCTATTCACCTATCAAGAATAGTTTGAAAATGAACCAAACTCCTATGAAGAAGCCATTAAGTGCAAAGAAAAGAAAAATTGGATAATTGGCATGGAGGATAAAATGTCCTCACTTCATAAAAACAAAACTTGGATTCTTGCTGATAGACTAAAAGAACAAAAACTAATAGAACGTAAGTGGATCTATAAAGTAAAATAAGGTGAAGGAGACAATAAAAATATTAGGTATAAAACTAGATTAGTAGCAAAAAGGTTTACACTAAAAGAAAGGGTTGATTATATTGAAATATTTTCTCCTATTGCAAAATATACTACTATTAGATGTTTACTTGCACTTGTTGTTCAGTTTTAATGGGAACTTGATCAAGTGGATGTTAAAACTAGTTTTTTGTATGGGGAATTGTATGAAACAATTTATATGAGACAGCCTGTTGATTTTGAAAGAGATGTTCTGAAAATACAGTTTGTCTATTAAAGAAATCATTGTATGGTTTGAAACAAGCATCTAAACAGTGGAATAAAGGTTTGACGCATTTGTTCTGAAACCTGGCTTCAAAAGGAGTCAATATGACACTTGTCTTTATTGTAAAGGTGATGGAGGTAAAAATTCCTTCTACTTAGTTCTCTTTGTAGATGATATATTGCTTGCCAGTTGTGATAAAACTGAGATTGATAATAATAAATCAAAACTAAAATCTGAGTTTGATATGAAAAATCTTGGCCTTGCGAAAAAGATTTTAGGTATACAAATCCAGAGAAATAAAGATAAAGACCTGCTATTTTTGAACCAATATGATTATATGATTAAAATTTTGAAAAATTCAATATGCATGATAGTAAACTTGTAACTAGGGTTGGCAATGGGCCGAGCCGAGCCGGCTCGGCCCTTAATGCCACGAGCTCGGCTGGTGGGCTCGCCTATTTTTTAAAAAAAATAAAGAATAGAGTTTTAAAAATAAAAAGTGTTAAAAAATACAAATAATTTAACGAAAACAAGTTTTTATTTTTTTTATTTATATCATATTGTAATTTGTAATACTTGTTATAAAGTATAAAATATTTATATAATGAAAACGAATTATTTTTTGAAATAAATTTACAAAAAATATTTTTTTGATTTCTTTTTAAAGTTAATAAAGAATAGAGTTTTAAAAATAAAAAGTGTTAAAAAATATAAATAATTTAACGAGAACAAGTTTTTATTTTTATTTATTTATATCATATTGTAATTTGTAATACTTTTTATAAAGTATAAAATATTTATATAATAAAAACGAATTATTTTTTAAAATATATTTACAAAAAATATATTTTTTTTGATTTCTTTTTAAAATTAATAAAATGTAAACCCTCATCCTTTATCTGGGTTTGGGACCGGCTACATCAATTTTAAGTAGGCAGAGTTAAAAATTGTACACGAACAACTTGTTGTAACGTGTACAATTTTTTAAAGAAAATTAAATTTAATGATTAAAAAATAAATTTTTTTATTAATATAATTAAATCAAATATCACTTACCTGATGACATGCAATTTTAGCATATTTATCTTGTAGTCGAAAATGAGCGTCCTGCCAATCCTTCACACACATTAACGCTTCCAAAATATTTTCTTTCAGTCGGCTCCTGACATAGGTCAAAACCCTTTTACTTACACTAAAAGCAGACTCCAAAGTAACAGTGTTAATTAGAGGTGTCATCAGATCTTTCGCAATTATAGAAATAATTGGTCAACGTCTTTCATACTTTCCCCATAATTCAATTATTTCTTCTGAATTTTTTTTAATTGTTTTGTCTGTTGGCATATTATGATTGAAGTAATCAATTAATTTGACAGGCATTGCATTTTGAGTTGCAGCCGATGTTTGTTGAGATACAAGTGTAGACGACATGGCACTAGATGAACACAATGTAGTTGCATCATATCTAAATGTATTAATGCCTTGAAATAAATTCATTATTT
>NC_036258.1:6063834-6083305 GCF_002742605.1 Olea europaea var. sylvestris | reverse complement strand
ATATATATATATATATATATATATATATATATATATATACACACACACACACACACTAGTTTTCCACCCGTGTGTGGGCTATGTCATTTTTTAGGTAATATTAAAGTGTCAAAATATCTATTCATTTCTCTCAATAAATCTACAATTTTGATTAATTGTTTGAAATGATAAATGGAAATGTAATTTTCATATATGACACACTTTTGATATCAAAAAAATATTTAAAAGTTTATTAGAAAATTTTCTAAATAAAGTAAAATTGTTATTAGATTATTTAAAAAATTAATTAATCGAGAGGAAAAAGTAACAATAAGAAAAAATTTCCTAAAAATGATCGAATCTCTTTTATATATAAAATTTTTTAAGATGTTAAAATAATCAAGGTGAAAATTTGGTTGGCCTCAATTTTGTGTTGCTATAATTGAAATTTTCTAGAGATATGATAAATGTTCCTTTGATGCATGGATTAAAAATCCAAATCACTGAAGCTCATAATTTATATATCAAATATTATTATAGTTTAAGTGGTTATTTTACATATAAATGACGTATTTGATAATAACTATATTCAATATAATTAAATCGTGTAATTAATTGAATCTTATTTTGTTGTTCAATATCCAATCGATTTAATGAAAAGTTTTTATTTAAGTGTAATATTGTTTTATGGAAGATTCTGAGATTGAAAATAAAAAAGATAAAATGAAAAAAAAAATTAATGGAGCCAAACACAAGCTGAGTCACAGTATAATATTTTGTTACTTAAATGGAATTGAGATTTTTATTTAATCGCCCAATTTTGATATATTTGAATTTAATCCTCCAAAATTTATATCCATCGAAAATATTCAATTAAAATTTTTTTTTAGTTCTTTTCTCTTTATGATAAAACTTAATGTTTTTCAATTTTAATTAAATAATATTTATATATTCTTTATTTAATTTTCGTAACTTTCTTTTGTTTAATTTATTTTTTTATTATATATTTTCTTTAAATTGTTTTAAAATTTCTTTTTCTTCATATTATAGATAATTTTTTGTTCAATTTAAAAGTCTTTTTAAAAAGAAATTTTAAATCTCAAACTGGTTTTATAATGTTTGCCATTTTTTTTCTCTTTTTTAAACGTTATACTACTTTATTTTGACTTACAAAAGAATTGCAGACAAAATTTATAAAAAAGAAGTTATTATAAATTTTTTTAATTAAAATTGAACAAAAAATATTTTACAAAGAAAAAGATATTTTAAAACAAATTTCAAAAATATATAAAAAAACAAAAGAAAGTTACGAAAACAGGGAAAGATTCTAGAGACTCATTCCATTTTTTTTGCTCATCAAATAAATGATTTTTTAATTAAAGTTCTTTTTAATTCTTTTTCCTTATGATAAAAATTTATATTTTCAATTTTAATTAAATAATTTTTATATATATTTCTTATTTAATTTTTGTAACTTCCTTTTGTTTACCTTGTTTTGTTTTTATTATATATTTTTTGAAAATTGTTTTCAAATTTAATTTTTTTTCATATTATAAATAATTTTTTGTTCAATTTAAAATTCTTTTTAATTCTTTTTATTTTGCGATAAAACGTAATTTTTTCAATTCTAATTAAATAATATTTATTTTTAATTTCAATTAGTCCAGTTAATTAAAAAAACTTTATAATAACTTTCTTTTTAATTCTTGCTTGCAATTTTTTTTGTTCTTTAATTAGTTAAATCATTTAATTTTTATTAGTTAAATATCTTGCCTCCATATAAATATTATTTAATCATTGATTCCAACTTAGTGAAGAAAGAGGCAAAAAGTTTCAAGGAAAATTAGGGGAAAAAGTAAATAGTTAAGAAAATTAAAAGAAGAATATATAAATATTATTACTTGTTGTGGTTGTTCTCTAAGGAGTCGTGCCCGGTTACTGTTTGCCATTTTGTTCTTTTTTTAAAACGTTTCACTACTTTATTCTGACTTAAAAAGGGCAAAAAAATAAAATAAAATTCATTGTAAAGTTTTTTTAGTTAAAATTGAACAAAAAAATTTTATAAAGAAAAAGATATTTTTTTTAAAATAATTGTAAAAAATATAATAAAAAATTAAACAGAAAAAGTTAGGAAAATTAAATGAAGATTATATAAATATTATTTAATTAATTAAAATTAAAAATATTAACTTTTTCCATAAAAATAAAAGAATTAAAAAAATTTTAAATCGAAAAAAACGTAAACAAATTTTAAAAAAATAAAAAAAAATTGGAGAGCTGCTCTCAATTGAACAGGAATTTTTTTGTTTATTTCCATTATTTATTTATTTTTTCTTTTTTTTGTTTTATTTATATTACTAATAATTTTTTTTAATTTTTTTGACGATAAAACTTATTTTTTTTTCAATTTCAACTAAATATTATTTATTTGATTTTCGTATCTTTCTTTTGTTTAATTCATTATATATATTTTTAAAATTGTTTTAAAATTTCTTTTTCCTTCATATTATAAATAATTTTTTTCCCGATTAAAATTTTTCTTTTTAATTTTTTTTTGTTTTATGATAAAAAATAATTCTTTTTTAATTTAAGTTTATCAATGTCCATAATTAATATCCCAACTTTAAAATTCATCAAGTAACAGCAAAGACAAAGCTCAATTAATTATTATGATATCTTTTATACGTTATATACTCAATTACAGCATATTTTCACGTGCATTACATCATCATCATCATCATTATTATTTTATTTATTTATTTTTATTATATATTCTTTATTTAGTTTTTATTATATATATGTTTAATTTTTTTAAAAATTTCTTTTTATTTATATTATAAATAATTTTTTCTGATTCAAAATTCTTTTTGTTTTATGATAAAACGTAATTTTAAAAAGAAAAAGAAATTTAAAAATATGATAAAACTCAATTTTATGAGAAAACGTGATTATTTGTAACATGAAAATAAAGATATTTTAAAAAAAAAATTAAAAATATAATAAAAACAAATCAGACTAAACAAAATGAAAGATATGAAAAATAAATAAAGATATATAAATATTATTTAATTAAAATTGAAAAAATAAATTTTATCATAAAGAAAAAATAACAGAAATTTTAATTCGACAAAAAATATTTAAATGATGAACAAAAACAAATTGAAAAAAAGGTACAAAAGAAAAAAAAAATTGGACCATCTTATGGAGTACAAATTTCAAAAAAATAATAATAATAAAAAAAACAAAAAATTAATCAAAAGAAAGTTACTAAAATTTAATAAAGAATATATAAATATTATTTAATTAAAACAAATTAAAAAAAAAACTCTCCAATTTTCTCCGTGTTATGAGCCGTGTTATGGAAAGATTCTCTTAACTTTCTTTTTTTTAATTTGTTTTTTATTTTTTTTAAAATTGTTATAAATTTTCTTTTTAAAAAGGATTTTAAATTGATTAAAGAAG
This sequence comes from Olea europaea var. sylvestris, assembly GCF_002742605.1. Lineage (NCBI taxonomy): Eukaryota > Viridiplantae > Streptophyta > Magnoliopsida > Lamiales > Oleaceae > Olea > Olea europaea. Next base: position 6,079,864 of record NC_036258.1, on the reverse strand, counting down.
CATTTAATGGAAAAAAGGGTAATATGGACATTTCTCTCATCTCTTCCACTTTGGGTCGGGTTGTAATGTCGCCCAATATTTAATTTTTTCAAATTTAATTAAATAATATTTATACATTCTTTATTTAGTTTTTGTAATTATCTTTTTTTTTTTTAATTTGCTTTGTTCATCATATAAATACATATATTTTTTTCAATTTAAAATTCTTTTTAGTTCTTTTATGTATATGATAAAACTTAATTTTTTCAATTTTAATTAAATAATATTTATATGGAGGCAACATATTTAATTTTAATTATTATATAATTTTTGATTATAATAATCTTTGTAATTGTCTCATTTGATACTCTATTCAGGAATGCTACTATCACTATTCATTTGTTTTGTTTTGGAAAGAAAATGAATCAAAGCTTTTAGGTAACACGTTGTTTTTGACTTTTTGTTAAAGTGGAGAGATATTTTGTCTATATACAAAAAGTCCATTAGACCCTTAGTGTGAGAGTCTTTTCTTTAAAAAAAATTAATTATTTTATTAATGTTTATTATTTTTTCGCAACAATTTTCTCAATATAATTTACGTAATTTTCTTAAAAAAAATATTATGTGGTATGACGTCAACTTTTTTTTTGGACGTGAGAATTCAAATCAGGCAAAACAGCAGCACCACACACACGTAGAAAAACCATTAGTAGTGATTTCAGGAGTGAAGAGAGATATTATGGAATATTCAAGGGTAAAATTAGGTAACAGAGAGTTTTGTTTTCTTTTGGAAAGAGAATGAATCAAACCGTTTACCTAGCACATAATTTTTTTTATTTTTTGTCATGAGAGATATTTTGTCTAAATTCAAAAAGGCCATTAGACCCTTAATGTAACAATTACTGTGCGAGGGATCTGAGGATAAAATGAGAACATCTAAATACGTCCTGAATGAATACTAAACGGCCGATTCCCTCTTTTAAGATGGTAGTGATTTTAATTAATAATTAAGATAAGTAATGATTTGTTAATCTTTGAGGACAAAATGGGAAATGAAAATAAATTAAGATAAGCAGTGATTTGTTAATTGTTTGAGGACAAAATGGGAAATGAAAATACTTCAAAAATGAATAGTAAATGGCATGTTGGCAATTAAGATAAGTAGTGATTTGTTAATTGTTTGAGATATATATAAGGTGAGGCCTCAAGTATATATATTATTCATGGATATTGTTTGCCAGTTTTTTCAAGCTATTCATATTTTCATTATATGAAAACATTTGAACTTGATATTGATGATTTAAGAGGTTAAAATTATAATAATGGTTCTCATTTAAAAGGGAAGCTTAAAGGTTTAGAGAAAATAGTACTAGAAGTAAACCCGATGACATTTTACACAACATGTGATTATCATAATCTTAATTTTGCACTTTGTGATATGGCAAATTCTTATATAAAGGTTAAATATTTTTTTTGGAATTGTACAATGTAAATAAATACTATTTTCATATTCTACAAAGTATGTGATGTAAAAGGTCAAATACTTAAGTCGCTATCACAAATATATTGGAAAATCGAGTTAAAAGTGTTAAAGTAATAAGATTTCAAGCTCCAATAAAAAAAACACTTCAAATTACTAGGCAAAGACATGTATAGAAAAATTGTAGCACCAGTTCCTAATCTTTTCAATTTTTACAAACTTTATATTAACCTTCAATTGTGCCAATGGAGGTTCCTAAATTTTCATAAATACATACCTGGAGTCCATCTGGATAGAAACCATCCACGAAACTATCAATTGGCCAACATATAATGACCTTAAGATATTTAGAGATGTTAAAAGTTTATTTTCTGACATGCATTTTTAGTTCTTGTTTAGCATAGTTATTTGGTACAATATATAAATGTCTATTATTAATTGAGTAAGCAAAATGTTACATAAGTGAGGACGTGTCATCATGTTTATTAATATTGATATTAATCACTGGGAAGCACTTATTCATTTTTTGAAACATATAGAAAAATTGGATTTGATTCCTACTACATTATTACTAAAAAATTGAACCTAAATTTCATGAAAATCATGTTATTCATAGAAAGAAGTACTTTAATAAAATTGTCAATGATAAGATAACACTTCCAAATGAAGAATCTTTTTGGAGTTGATCAAGTCCTTTTTCTCTTAAGGTTTGAACAATTGTAAAAATATGAAAATACTTTCGGATTTTTGTTTGATTTAACCAAATAGCAGTCTGCAAATTATAATTGTTTGAAGAATTACTGCGATGAGATTGAAGAAATTTCGAAGCATGACATAGATTCTGATATTTTCTGAATTTTAAATTGTGAGCAATGATCAGTCAATAGAGATGAAAAAGGCAATTGAATTATTAGACCATGTAAAAATGATGGACTGTTATTTTCAATGACGTGGATTGCTTAAAAAATACTATTGATTATACCAACTATAGTGGTATTCTCCTATATAAGTTTCTAAAAGTTGAAGCTGATGAAATTCTACCTTCAATCAACAATATCACACGAATGGTTGAATGCATTGGCTATGGCGTATATTGAAAATCGAAGTTCTAAAACATATTGATTGTAAAAATATAATAATTAATTTTCTATAAAAAATAGAAGAATAAATTTAATTTAGTCATTCGAAAGTTTTAGATTATTATTTTTGTAATTTTAATATTTTTATTTAATAAAGAATGCTATTATTATTATTATTATTATTATTATTATTATTATTATTATTATTATTATTATTATTATTATTATATCTTTTCAAATATTTGTAAGGCCCATATTTGATATCGGTTTAACACTCGAACATCTCACGGCCAGCCAATGGCAATCGTGCCCCTGCAATGTTTCAATTTTTTTCTTAAATGGTAAATATTTTTCTCCTTCAACGTTTTTCTATTGGGGAAATTTTAATTTGTCATGTAGGTTTATATACGTAATTAATTATGTATAAGGTTATCTTAAAGTTAAGTCCAAAATTAAATTGATCTAATAAAAAATTAAATGGTTGGGCTTAGGGCATGTAAATAAAGTGTGGGATGAATTATATGTGTAGGATCAGATTCCTTTAGAATTGTATTTTGTGATAGGCGAAATACATATGAAAACTATATATAGAATTCATTCATAAGAATAACCTTTTTTAACCTCACAGGTGAGGCCCTTCCGCCAATTGAACAAAAATTTAACTTTGATCACATTTTTAATATTTTAGGATGGGGCAAAAGTGTAACTTTCTATTGATCGCATTAAATAATTATGTTTTTTAAATTTAAAAATAATATAAAACAAAAAGGCCTCACCTGCAACGTTTGAAAATGTTAGAGATAACGGCTGTAACAAATCAAATGCTTGGGGAAAATCTGCTAGTGTTTCAAAAGTTTGGACTTTTGTTGCAATTATGCCTAATTTTAATATTTCTTTATAGTAACGAACAATGAAAAACAATTTTCGATAATATTTTTGATGACAAGTGATCTACTAATATCTTTGATGTCAATTGTAACATCAAAGGCTATGTTTCTTTTAGGTTGCAAGATTACATCAAGCAATTGGAGCAGATTAAAAATGAATTGAGGCTGTAATGGGCATGAAGGACTGACTTGGTATGGACTATCAAATAGAAGACAAGATAAATATTTTGTTAAAGATTTTCTACAGTTATAAACTTCATGACTTTTTAGTATCTAACTTCTATATTTCTTATTTTACATTGATGTTTCAATTTTATTTATTTATTTATTTTTAAAAAAGGTACACGAAATACGCAAATAAAAAAGGACTTTTACAAATTCATTATTCTTTTTAACAAAATATATTTTTTTACAGTTACGATTTCCTTATAAATTTACGTCTTCACTATATTTTGGAGAATAAACATACAATTTTTATTTAGAAAAATGAGCTACAAACTGGTATTAGCCGAGCTCCATTAATTTGATCATGCCAGACAACTAGCCTGCTGGGCCAATCCATTCTCGGCACGTAGCCACTTCATAGTTCATGGGAGTGAATTATCCAAATGGTCACTAAACTTTGTAAAATGTTTCAACGGGGTCACTGAACTTTGAAAAGCATCCAATTCATTACTGAACTTTGTAAAAGGTTTTTACGAGATCACTAAACTTTAAAAATCACCTAATTTATTACTGAATTTTGCAAAAGGTTTCCCAAGTGTCACTAAATTTAGTGACCCTTAGGAAACCTTTTGCCAAGTTCAGTGATGAATGAGATGATTTTTAAAGTTCAATGACCCCGTGAAAACTCGTTGCAAAGTTCAGTAATGAATGGAATGATTTTTAAAGTTCAGTGACCCTGTGGAAGCTTTTTGCAAAGTTCAATGACCATTTAGATAATTCACTCTAATTCATGGTATGAATTTGCAGTGTTCATAAAATTATTCAAGAAGATGAGATTGTACTTGATGAAATAAAGACAGATTTTCGTTGCAAATTTCGAGGTCCATTTGTAATTTGGGTTTTGCCATTCAGACCAGGCCAAATGACAGCCCTGTAAATAATTAGGTTCAAATCAAGGGTCAATGAGATTCAGATCAAAGGTCGAGGTGTTGCTACCTCGGTCCTATTGCCTATCATTTGACCCCGTCACTATAGCGGGTCCCTTTTAATTTTATTATAGTGTCTCATGGTCTCTAATTTTGTACTATTTTATAATTTTGGTGAGGAATAGCATGGTAGTATAATTAATATGTCGTGGTAAATATGTGGAAAAGAAAAACTATGTTATTTCCCAAAATCAATTGCTCTAACAACTCATATATTTTAATTAAAAAAAGAATTCTTATCAAGTGGCAATATAGATCTTGATGACTTTAGACAGGTCCTCCCAGATCATGTTAGAGTAACAAGATATATCCCTGTTTGTTGTAGATTAAAATAAGATTTTTATAGATTTTGATAAAAGTTTGTGAAAAATGCGATTAAAAAGTAGTGGAACCCATGAAATGTGGTTAAAATTAATTATTGACTTTGATTTGAGATTAAAATAACAAACAAACAGGGCTATTTGTGACGACTATTTAGAGATGAGCATCAATTCTAATACATTGCTCATTTTTTGATAGATATTTCTGAATTAGCAAATAATTGAGATTGACACGCTGCATATTGTGTAGATGCTCACTACATAATTTTCCTTAAGACACTTATTATCGTAATCTTTGAAAATTATGATTAAGAGTTACACTCGCTCAGAGGCTTTTGAGGATCGATTCAACTAAAAATTAACATAATTGGAGATTGAAGGCTAAACTATTGAATAATGCTATGTAGTCTAATTGAGATTGCAACCCCAGTTTAAATAACGTTAGATGATTGATTAAATGAAATGTGTTAAATGAGTCATTTCATTAAATATCCTTTTCCAGAATTAAATATTAATTTATAAATAAATTTTAAATCTTTACATAATGTTTCCGGAGCATTTCATGTCTTACTTTTCTCGAAAATAAAAGTTCAATATGTTGTGTCCTTTTACGTTTCGTTTCTCATTCCCATATTTGTTTGACGAAATTAATATATTTATTTTAGAGGAAAAAAAATGATTAATTTAGAAAAAGTGATACAAATCCATGCAAAACAAAGCATAAATTGCATTATTTTAACTCCCATGACTGAGGCATAACTGCAGAGCCGGTCCTGTGATTCTCGGGGCCTGAAGCGAAGTCTGAAAATTAGGCCCCCCAACGAAATCAACGTAAATACAAACTTCAACAATGTATTATACGATCCATTACTAACTGGAAAAACTAATATTAAAACAACAACCAAATATATTGTACAAAAATTTATATTATAAACTATCAAAACCAACAATGTTTGAAACAATTAGTTAAATACTATTCGTCTTGCTGTTTTAGAGTTTAAAACATCATTCAAATCTGAATAATTTAGCTGCTCAACCATTTCTTTCTCTATTGATAACATAGTCAACCCGTTTAATCTTTCTTGCGACATAGTTGATCGGAGATAGGTCTTGATCAACTTCAATTTTGAGAAACTTCTTTCCGCAGATGCAACTGTAACCAGTATGGTTAACAAAATTTTGTAAGCAATATAAGCATTTGGAAAACAAACATTCTATGTCTTCAAATATTGTAGCATTTCAATTGCTCTTGTTGCTTCACTTGGTATTAAACACCTCAAGATTTGTAACTCCGAACATAAATCATCCTCATTGATATCCGAACACCCATCATGTTGAAGATATTTCTTAAGATTCATACAAGAGGTCAACAAACTTTAAAAAGTTGCACCCCTTAACCTTTTCAAATTAAACAAAAATCTAAATGTGTCATCGTATTGTTTGAATTGTTCAAATCGGGTCCTCAAAGAAGATAGAGCTTGATCAATTATAAAAACAAAGTACTAAACTCTAAAAGATTCTTCTGCTGATTGCTTTACCTCATCACTACCGCTTTCATCAAATTATTTTTTTCTTCGAATTATGCATTTTTCTGTAAATACAGCTTCAATTTCCATTTCGCTTGCCATTTTTGTCGCTTCATCCTTGGCAATAGCAAATCCAATTTCTCTATATTCTTCAAGAAATGAAACAAATCCTTGCAAGAGGTTGATAGCATGATCAATACCCATAATATTGACAGCATGCAACAACCTGTACCAGATTATCATGCCAAGCAAAAACTAAAAATTTTGAAGTTCATGTGTTGCTAATGACTCGACTTCACTCTTCACTTTAGGATCTTCATTATTTTCTGCCAAATTAAGTAATGCATCTCTTATCTGTGTAGTTTACTCCATTATAGGTTTCACACTTTCAACATGACTTTCCCAACATGTTTGTGACAATGGCTTCACTGTCAACCCTTGTACATTATCTTTGAAGATTTTTCATCGCTTGGTAGAAGAGGAAAACAATGTGTAGATGCGTTGTATCACTTCGAAGAAGGATACAACTTTGGAACAACAGTTCACCAAATCACATAATGCTAGATTTAGACTATGAGTGCCACATGGAGTATAGAAAGCTTGGGGATTCATTTCATGGACTCTTTTCTGCACACCTTTGTGCTTCCCGCTCATGTTAGATCCGTTGTCATACCCTTGCCTTCTAATGTCATCAATATCCAGATCAAGTTTTATCAAAGCCTTTTGTAGCTCGGTTGCAAGTCTAAGTCCTATTGTGTTATCTACCTTCAAAAATTCTAGCCAATGTTCTTCAACTGTAGGTAAGGTTGTCCAATCATCTACAAATCGTACAATTAAAGACATTCGCTCCTCGTGACTTGCATCTGGAGTACAATCAAGTATAACTGCGAAATATTTTGCATTTTTAACTTTCTTGACAATTGAACTTCTCACTTCATTAGCCAAGAACTATAGAGGTAGTGCTTGTGGTGGTGCAAGTTGATGGTTTGGGTTGATTGCCGGTGTTTATTTTTGTTGGTGGTGGTCCGTGACCTTAAAATTTGGCCTATGACTTTAAAATTTGATAATCTGTGACAAAAAAATAATCATGACGTCAACGATTTGGTTTGTGACCTTAAAATTTGATAATATGTGACTTATAAACATTTTGATTTGTGATGTCAAAATAATCTGTAACCTACAAAATTTTTAATTTGTGATTTCGAAAAAATTCGTAACCAATTGATTTGATGATATATGACCAGTAAATAAATCTGTAACCCATAATTGTGAATTTGTGAACATTAATCGTATAACTATGACTATTTATATTTAATTAATAAATATTTTCAATTAATTATACAAAAACCTGAATTTTGAATTTTTAAACATTGCACCTGATTTGTGAATTGGTGTAAATCATACACCTTACATATGATTTTTTCCCTTTATTTATTGATCTTGAAGTACAGCATAAGTTGATTATTGCTTTTATGTCCAACGGATGTGGGATTTTTGTTTTTAGTTCTTGTTTGGGCTCCATTTTAATTTAATGTATTTTTCTCTTTCTTCATTTTAACTATATATATTTTAATAAAATAATATTTCTTGTAAATTCAAAATTTTTCTTAACTTCTTAACTACATATTCTCCAAAAAAATTATTATTTCAAAATACATTTTTTTCAAAATTTCATTAAAATGAAACCCAAACAAGAACTTTTAATTTTACTACCTATAATTTTAAATTTGGACGGTCATTTTTGACCACTTGTAGTTGTAGTGGGGCACTCTCAGGGACCAGAATGCATATAGCTTTGAATAATAAGTTGTAGTTTGCCAACCCATTCAATTATCATTTGACTTTTTGTCATTTTGGACACATTAACCACGTCCGAACTTTAATACTTTAATTGAACGTGTCACTACTAAAACTCAATAGATCTCGTTTTAAATTAAAGTGCATGACCTTTAAAGTTACACGAATTTGTACTCGATAGATCTTGTTCTAAACAGAAAGACTTGACTATCGAGTGTGGAAGGTTTAAAGAGAAGTATTGATTAAAAAAATCCTTGTTAAGACGTCCGATCTTCGACGCAGGGATCCCAATATACAATGTGTACGCTTATAAGATCTATTATCGAATAGGGGCAGTTGATATATGCAGGAAATGTGGTCCAATTATGGTACATTTTTAAAATAATGAAATAAAATGTGGGCTAAATTACCTCTATGCTATGTACATACGGGCAACTGGGAGAAGAAATTGCATCATGCATGACGAAATAATATTGAATATCTCTCACCCATTCCCCTTTGCAAGTGTTCTGTGTTAATTCGGGGACCCAATGCAGAATCCCTTGTACACAAATTTGAGGTCATGCACAAGACAAGATGAAACGATATTGTAAATATAGATGGAAAATTATCGACGAACAACTTTCATTGCTATTATTTATGGACGATGAGCTGATTAGAGATAAATTACTTTTTGTTGCTAAAAAGGTAGGAAACTCTGTTGCTAATCTGGTGGTAATTAGTGATGGATTCTCTCTTTTCTGTCGCTAAAATTACCAAGGCATCTTCCACCGTTGAAATTTCTTAAATTATCCGTGTTAAAATTTCGCAGTTGATACCACATTTTCTAGTAGAAAACAAACAGATAAGGATCGAAATCATCAGTACTGATGTTGAACATTTCTTAGGTTTTCACCAAAGATAACTTTACGACCCAATTCGGATGCATTTTGCATTGTCGGAGAAAGTCACCGGAAAAAAATCAGTAATATCGGTATTTCTTCATGTGATGCCATGTTTTCTAGTAGTTAAATAGTGAAATTAATGGATGGGTTTGTTCAACTGATTAACTTTTTGTTGTTGATTCATGACGTTATATAATAAGACACTCCTGTTCTCTTAACACTTCTGTTCTCATAACACTCCTGTTCTTTTGCCCACAACGAAAAATCTTATTTTAAGCTAAAAAAAAAGTAAAACTCAAGTAGTTTATTATTTCTCCATTTTTTTGATATTCTTTAGCTTATCAGGTCAAAGAGTTTCATTCTTGAAGTATCATTTTTCCCAGATCCCTCATTGATAGCACCAAGTAAATTCTAGATATAAGGAAAGTGAATCAATAATCGTAGCGCTTCGACGGGTGACATTGGCTAGCTTTTAGCTAAGATAGTCTCAAAATTTTTACTTGTGGTTTCTTATAATTGCTTCACCTGCAATTTATAGGTATTAACAAATATTGAATTTAGCTTTGAACTTAAATAGCCATGTATGAGTAGCCTATATATACACAGCAAACAACGTGAAGGGTGAAGCCAACTCGGTAACCACAATGAAGTTATTGTTTGCTGACTTTGAATTCTTCACAGTTAACATGCTTCTAAGATAATCAGGTAATGGACTTAACAAATTATTGTCATGTAGGTCCAAGTTAATCATATTAAAATATGCTATTGGATCCAGTTGGCTTTCAAATAGAATACCTAAAGAGCATGCAGCATGCTTCTCAATACAATTAATCTCCTAGCATGTCATTCACACCAACTTTAAACATATTCTGAAATTACTTTAAGCACTAAGTCATTCATAAATATAAAAAATTTTGGGATTTGCTTGCTGATGAAAGAAGTTCACACTTATTTTCCTTATCCAAGCCACCAGATGCACAATGATATTCTAAGAATGGTTAGCTGGCAAATTGATCGTTAAAAATTTAAGTAAATGGCCCACTTATATCATACTTAACAGATGCAATTATGAATTGACTAGATCTTAGATTCTTAATCTTGGCAATATTTAAGCCTTTTTTCTGCAAAAAATTCAACTACTTGCTTACACCCTACTACAATTATATAAATTCCCTTTTTCTTCAAAATTTACCGCTCTATAGATAAATTTCACCCTCGGAAAAATGCTGTGGATCCACCTTCCACAGTGAATCGATGATGGTATACACAAGACTCAAAACCCAAAAAAAGATTTTAAAAAAAAAGGTTACCAGATAATGAGCTTTTATATCACTACCAGATTAAGATGGAATAGGCTGAGTACCCAAAATGACGAGGAGTAAGATTAGAGATAAAAAGTGGATGCACAAGGTAAAAAAGCTTAATTACCCACCCAATGGCTCGATTGAAGAAGCCCAATAATCCAGAAACCAAGATTAAGATTGAGGAAAAAGAGGGCTTTGGCCAATAGCAGAACTACCAAGTCCAAGGGAAGAGGCAACTCAAGAGCAGAAGAGCTGCAGACTTGATACTTTGAACGACTTCTCAAAGATTTTGGGAACCACTGACCTGAAGGAGACAACACTGAGGCGAGTAGGCGACGACTGAAGAGCACGTCCAGCAGGCTGCTATATTTTAGATTTTGGAAATTTTTGATTGTATTTCAGAATCAGATTTTGGGAATTTTTGGTTAATTGGATTGAATCATGGATATTGGATATGTAAATTGGGTTGGGTAAATAGATTTGAAAGGTAAATGGATTGTAAGCTTGTTGGATAATTGGTTTTGGCCCTTTGGGCCGCCAGGCATTATTAATAATAATAATAATAAAAAATTATTATTGGGCCAAAATTAGGCCTCCTATGATCTTGGGCCTGAGGCACAGACTTTATTGGCCTCGGTTCAGGACTGTGCCTGCATAACTGGTACAAAGTACAAACCATCCACAATAAATGGATATTGTACATCACCCAGCCTCCTATTCATACGTAAGATACAACAACGTTTAAAAAACACAGAATTTCTGAGGTGGGAATTAGTTGTGAGGCTTTGCTTCAGGTTCAGCATCCACTGCCTCACCAGCAAATGTACAGCACCTGCAACCCCCTCGGTAATAGCTCTGGCCACAGCAGCCATAGCGGCAGTAGCCTCCTCCGCCACCACGACCTCCACGGTTTCCTCCATATCCACCACCAGGGGAACCGCCACCAGGGTATCCTCCTCGGTTTCCTCCATATCCACCACCGGGGTAACCGCCACCAGGGTATCCTCCATATCGGCCTCCTTGATACTTGGATTCTTCAACCCCATTTGTCTTCTCAGCCTCCTTATCTGAACAAGTAATAGAATATTAATACTTAATATGTTTACCAGACAGGCAGACAGTCTATAAAGTTCGATAGGAAAAAAATGAAATTCTTGAACTCTACGATACAAGTACTGAAGTACACATTGTTAGGTAATAGAATATTAATACTTAATATGTTTACCAGATAGGCAGACAGTCTATAAAGTTCGATGGGAGAAAAATGAAATTCTTAAACTCTACGATACAAGTACTGAAGTACACATTGTCCTGGAAGCAATAATCTTATATATGTAGAAGAAATTTTACTTTCAACGACGAAAACTTTTGTGTAAGAAGAAACTTACCGGTGGAACTGTGGATGTTTGAGACAATTCCCGGGCTGACACTTCTGATGCAATCAGAAGAATCATAGCCAGAAGGCCAAGTAGAAGAATTGTCTTGGAACCCATTTGCTATAACTGATTGTAAAGAAAGAAGAAACTTGATTTATGTTTTTGATGAGTATGTTTAGAGTGTTTCATCACTATTTATAGACAAATCTAGCAAGATGTTGAGTCCATTGATAGAGTTGAGTAGGTACAGCTTTTAGTTGTAGCAATAAATACACAGACTTCAAATACGTATAAATTCCACCATATCTTGATTACACGTGATCTTAAAAACACTGTTGATCGACACTTAATTTTATGCCAAATTTGTATTCGGCTGGATATCATTTTATTCCAAAATATTGATCACTTAAATATTTATCATTAATCTTGCTATTCAAACAGGAAATTTTGACGAGGAATGTTGATAGACAATACTGAGTTACATTCATTGGAATATATATATATATATATGCTAATCACAGTTCGTCGCCTCAGCTCTGTCAACGTTATCTATCAAAACTCCCTGTTTGAGTAGCTTAACTCACTTATCATTTCAGGAACACTGTGGTTTAATCCAATCTACTAATTGAAAACTCTAGGTGTGAATCAACTCAATGAGGCCTGTAGCCATTGATGTGTTTTCTATCCAGTTATGTGCAAAAGTAACATTGTTGGTTGGTCATTAGAAGTTAATATAGTAATGACGACATATTATATTAGAGTATCTTCAAGAGACTTTTTATTTTTTAAAGGGTATCTATAAATTTAGAGAATTAGAATTTTAAAGTACTTCAATAAACTCTTATATTTAAAACTTAATTTTACTATTCCAAAAAAATATTTATTATTTTTCTCTATCTTTTATTTTAACTAACTTTTTTCTAGATTATTTTATTATTTTCCTACATTGAAAATTGAAACACTTTAAATGCATTTATTTATAGAAAGTGAATTTGCATATCCAAATTTGGAGAGCCAAACCCACTTTCTAAAATAAAATGTTAATTTAAAGAGTCTCTTGAAATATGATTTTAAAAATTGACTCTTTAAAATAGAGAATGTCTCATGTTTAAAGAATTCTTTGAAGATACTCGTACTAAACTTATTTTAGTTAGTAAATGTGTCAACTTTGCAAAATCAAGAAGGAAAAAATAAAAGACAGAGTTAAAGCTACGACTCACTGTCAATCATTCTTAATTAATAAAAAACAAAAAGGATTTTCTTCATTAAAAGTTGGTAAGATTCTATAGTTTTCACTATAATATTCAAATTCTATAAGAGAAAAAGAACAAAAATATAATGTTCAAGTTTTCTAAATATTACATAAAATTCTAAGTAATTCTAATTACGAATAAAAAATGCAAACTTTAAAATTTTCCGATAAAATGGAACTACACACATTCTCGCAAATGTTCCATAAACCTTGTATTACATAGAGAAGGTATATAGTGCACGGTAAATTGCTAAGTTATTTTTCCGTAAGTGTACATAGTGGTTACCTTTATACCATTCTTATCATCTATCCATTCCAATATTTTATTGTAATTTGTAACGTACGTATATTAACAAAACTTGTGTAAAGGAGTCTTTAATTGTCTTGTGATATATATTGAGGATACACTGGTGATAAAGAGATCCTCTTCTACATATATAGTCACATTATCACATGGAAAGGTATAAAAACAACACAAGTAAATAATTGAGATTTATTGATCAAAAAAAAATAGAAAAAGTAACGCTCTTCCATTTTGTTAAGTTAAATGTTCTGGAAAAATGAAAATCGAAAAGATATTCATGTGTTAGAGCAAACATAATAATTAAGATAGATATGAATAATTTTTCTTAATTTATGTCAATTTTTATTAATCTTTTGTTATCGTCCTATTGAGAGTCTTGAACTTCAATCTTGATGTGAATCCTCATTCAAAATAATTAATGATTTATTGATTAATTTCAAGTATCTCATTTTTAGATATTGTATTGAGAAAGTGCAAGTAATTAGGATAAGTTTATAAGATAGTTGAATTACTCTATCTCATACTTTCCATCTTTGCTTGGTTTGAATAATTATGAAAACAATAGGAATGCAATGAGAGTGTCTAATGAACTCAATATTCTTTCTTTCCATCTCTATTGTTATTGGTTTCACGATTTCTTAATGTTGGATTATATATGTCCTTGTTAAGTGGCCGTCCCACCCTCAATTGAAGTGTGTTGGATCGAGTGGTTTATATCTAAATTCATACTCTAAATCTCCCTTAACTTGCACGCATACCTCTGACTAAAACAATGAAAAACGAGGAAAAGGGGGCCTAAAATGATGGAAATTTTTGTTTAAAAATGCACCAAAAATAATAAGAACATGAAATGTCTCACAAAAAAAGTTTTAAATATATTAGTGACATTTCATTTTATTTTATTTAACTCGTTTTCAAGTTGAATTTTCGTTTTTTCTTTCCCATTTCTTTGTTTATTACTTGACTTTTTGTAATTTATTTTATTTTCTTTGTTCATCCCCAATTTCAACACTATGCAAATTCTCCAACCTAAGTTTACGGTCTTTGACATTAATACTAAGATTTATGAATTTTTTACTTTAATTTTTTGCCCTATTGTGTGTTTGTAAGCATTATTTTTTTTATTTCTTCTTCTTCTTCTTCTTCTTCTTCTTTCAATTTTGATACAGAAGTATGGAATTGATTAGCTTTCCAACTGTTACATTTATATTCCATTTTTGGCTATGATGATACTTTGACAATTCTCATTATGTAAGGCGCTAAATTTAAGACTCGAGTTGAGATAGAAGGATAGCCCTCGAATGGGCTTTCAAGGATTGGGGAGGGTGGAAGGTCCCACCATCACTAGAGATTGGACATAGATATAATCTTTCTTCTCGAACATAACAAAAGAACTAGATAAGGTGAGGCCTCAAATATATATATTATTCATGGATATTGTTTGCAAGTTTTTCAGGCTATTCATATTTTCTTTATTTGAAAACATTTGAACGTGATATTGATGATTTAAGAGGTTAGGATTATAATAATGGTTCTAATATAAAAGGGAAGCATAAAGGTTTACAGAAAATAGTACTAGAAAAGTAAACCCGATGAAATTTTACACACCATGTGATTATCATAATCTTAGTACTTGTTTGGTAGAAATTTTGATAATTGATTTTTTGACCGCTAAAAATAAAGTGGGTCCTATCCGCGAGAGAAGAATTCAAAAATGACAGTTGCAATAGTGAAATAATGGTTAAAATATTGATTCTAATTGGTTTAAAATATGTACCAAACAAGCACTTAATTTTGCACTTTGTGATATGGCAAATTCTTATATGAAGGTTAAATATATATATATTTTTTTGGAATTCGACAATGTAAATAAATACTATTTTCATATTCTACAAATCGATTTAATGTAAAAGGTCAAATACTTAAGTCGCTATCACAAATATGTTGGAAGAGTCCAGTTTAAAGAGGGAAAAAAAATAACTAGGTGAAAACATGGACGGAAAAATTGCAACAACGGTCTCTAACCTTTTCAATTTGTACAAACGTTATCCTAACTTTCAATTGTGCCTGTAGAGATTTCTAAACTTTCATAAATATGCACCTGGAGTCTATCTGAACAAAAACCGTCCATGAAACCGTCAATTGACCAACACATAATGACTTTAAGACATTTAAAGATGTTAAACGTTTATTTTCTGACATGCATTTTTAGTTCTTGTTTAGCACAATTATTTGGTACAATACGGCTGCATTAGTATTTATATTAATAACTTGAAAGCACTTATTCATTTTTCAAAACATATATAGAAATTGAATTTGATTCCTACTACATTATTGCTAAAAAATTACTGCTCAAATAAAAGTTGAACCTAAATTTCATGAAAATCATATTATTAATAGAAAGAAGCACTTTAATAAAATTGTCAACGATTAATATAACACATCTAGATGAAGAATCTTTTGGAGTTGATCAAGTCCCTTTTCACTTAAGTTAAGGTTTGAACAATATCAAAAATATGAAAATACTTTCAAATTTTTGTTTGGTTCAACAAATTTGCAGTATGCAAATTATAATTGTTTGAGGAATTAGTGTGATGAGCTTGAAGAAATTTTGAAGCATGGCAAAGATTTTGATATTTTTTGAATTGTAAATTGTGAGAAATGATTTGTCAATAGAGATGAAAAAGGCAA
>NC_036258.1:6035176-6062885 GCF_002742605.1 Olea europaea var. sylvestris | reverse complement strand
GAGGTAGTGCTTGTGGTGGTGCAAGTTGATGGTTTGGGTTGATTGCCGGTGTTTATTTTTGTTGGTGGTGGTCCGTGACCTTAAAATTTGGCCTATGACTTTAAAATTTGATAATCTGTGACAAAAAAATAATCATGACGTCAACGATTTGGTTTGTGACCTTAAAATTTGATAATATGTGACTTATAAACATTTTGATTTGTGATGTCAAAATAATCTGTAACCTACAAAATTTTTAATTTGTGATTTCGAAAAAATTCGTAACCAATTGATTTGATGATATATGACCAGTAAATAAATCTGTAACCCATAATTGTGAATTTGTGAACATTAATCGTATAACTATGACTATTTATATTTAATTAATAAATATTTTCAATTAATTATACAAAAACCTGAATTTTGAATTTTTAAACATTGCACCTGATTTGTGAATTGGTGTAAATCATACACCTTACATATGATTTTTTCCCTTTATTTATTGATCTTGAAGTACAGCATAAGTTGATTATTGCTCTTATGTCCAACGGATGTGGGATTTTTGTTTTTAGTTCTTGTTTGGGCTCCATTTTAATTTAATGTATTTTTCTCTTTCTTCATTTTAACTATATATATTTTAATAAAATAATATTTCTTGTAAATTCAAAATTTTTCTTAACTTCTTAACTACATATTCTCCAAAAAAATTATTATTTCAAAATACATTTTTTTCAAAATTTCATTAAAATGAAACCCAAACAAGAACTTTTAATTTTACTACCTATAATTTTAAATTTGGACGGTCATTTTTGACCACTTGTAGTTGTAGTGGGGCACTCTCAGGGACCAGAATGCATATAGCTTTGAATAATAAGTTGTAGTTTGCCAACCCATTCAATTATCATTTGACTTTTTGTCATTTTGGACACATTAACCACGTCCGAACTTTAATACTTTAATTGAACGTGTCACTACTAAAACTCAATAGATCTCGTTTTAAATTAAAGTGCATGACCTTTAAAGTTACACGAATTTGTACTTGATAGATCTTGTTCTAAACAGAAAGACTTGACTATCGAGTGTGGAAGGTTTAAAGAGAAGTATTGATTAAAAAAATCCTTGTTAAGACGTCCGATCTTCGACGCAGGGATCCCAATGTACAATGTGTACGCTTATAAGATCTATTATCGAATAGGGGCAGTTGATATATGCAGGAAATGTGGTCCAATTATGGTACATTTTTAAAATAATGAAATAAAATGTGGGCTAAATTACCTCTATGCTATGTACATACGAGCAACTGGGAGAAGAAATTGCATCATGCATGACGAAATAATATTGAATATCTCTCACCCATTCCCCTTTGCAAGTGTTCTGTGTTAATTCGGGGACCCAATGCAGAATCCCTTGTACACAAATTTGAGGTCATGCACAAGACAAGATGAAACGATATTGTAAATATAGATGGAAAATTATCGACGAACAACTTTCATTGCTATTATTTATGGACGATGAGCTGATTAGAGATAAATTACTTTTTGTTGCTAAAAAGGTAGGAAACTCTGTTGCTAATCTGGTGGTAATTAGTGATGGATTCTCTCTTTTCTGTCGCTAAAATTACCAAGGCATCTTCCACCGTTGAAATTTCTTAAATTATCCGTGTTAAAATTTCGCAGTTGATACCACATTTTCTAGTAGAAAACAAACAGATAAGGATCGAAATCATCAGTACTGATGTTGAACATTTCTTAGGTTTTCACCAAAGATAACTTTACGACCCAATTCGGATGCATTTTGCATTGTCGGAGAAAGTCACCGGAAAAAAAATCAGTAATATCGGTATTTCTTCATGTGATGCCATGTTTTCTAGTAGTTAAATAGTGAAATTAATGGATGGGTTTGTTCAACTGATTAACTTTTTGTTGTTGATTCATGACGTTATATAATAAGACACTCCTGTTCTCTTAACACTTCTGTTCTCATAACACTCCTGTTCTTTTGCCCACAACGAGAAATCTTATTTTGTTCACTTTGGAGAGAATCATAAGTAAAATTCTCTTGCTACATCAGTAAGTAGACAGTCTTATACTGTCAACTGTGAGCAGGAGAACAATTTCTTATAATACAAACATATTATTAATTAGTTGCGTGTGAGAGATATATAATTTTAAATCCATCAATTTGTAATTCGTATTTGTTTGTGGTTGAATCACAAGAGCAATATTTTTCTAACTAGTAAATGAGAGGAAAGAGTAGTGTTCCTATAAGTGTTATGCCCTAAGTCCAATCAATCTTGAACATAAATACTTTTGATATATAATTAATGTAATTTAATAGCAGATCTATTATTTAATAATAGACAATTAAATTAAATAATAAAGTCCATAGATTCAAATTTTCGTAATTTGTTAATCACAAGGAGTTGTGATTTTAAGATACAAATTACATATGATCCGTGGTCATAAGTTATAACGAGATACGGATAGATCATCACGTGTGACATTTTTTACTTGTGAAGTAAGTAGTTGATCTCACAAGTTAAAGTGTGGTGACACTTAAATGAACACGTGGATGTTTTGTTTTAAAACAAAACATTGGGGACCCGCTGAGAGATTCCACATGGATAACTATATGAGTGTCAGTGGTTAGTCTCTAACGTTCGGTAGTGGGATTGGTCATTTTGACTTGAGGTCGTTATAGTACCTTATATGAGAACGGTCATGCTTTGACGGTGTTGGATGTTGCTCTTTCAAGGGCCACTAATACGGTATCGTTCGGGTATGTCAAGAGTCATATGAAAGTTGTGAATGACCAATAGAGGATTCGTCACTCTTAGATAGTAAGTAATTATGATCTGTGTTTCATTCAATTAAGTCGATAATGAAATCCTTGGCTAAGGTGTACTCATAATTCTAAAAAGAGTTTTTGACTTATATTGACTTAATAGTGGAGTAAAAGATATGATCGATATTCGAGATTGACACACTTCCATATCTCATAATTGATCGGATCATATTGACGAATGGATTATAGTTTTACGGTAAACGAATGAATTTGTTTGTCATACCACATGACATTCCCCATCACATGTATTGCCCTGACACATTACTAGATGTCAATTTGGAATGGAGAGTGTGAATTGATGACAAATTAAAAGGGTGTTTTAATTTATCAATTTTGATTAGATCAAAATAATATTTCACGTCGTTAAGCATTGTGATGAGGAACCTGATGGGCCGCACACAAAAGAGAATTGGAAAATTGCAATTTGTCAATTAATTAATTTAACAATCGTTGGATAAATTAATTAATTGGGTTGGTTATTTATAGGCTCGAATTAGTTAATTAGATTAATTAATTCACGGATCGAATTTAATTAAATGGATTAATTAAATATTGGACCGGACTAGGTCAGGCCCGTTTGGGCTTATATAAATACATGGCTAGAGTTTTCAATCCATACAGTTTTCTAATAATTTCTTGCTAGCACAAGGAGGAAAAAAATCCAAGTAGCTGCAATCTGTTCTCTATGTGAATCACCGTTGGAGACCGGACAATTGGACAACTGTGGGTGACGAATCAAGATTATTGGTACACAGAAAAAGCAAAGGGGTTTGCAGATCTGAAAAATGTACAATCTTTTCACAATATCTATCCAAACACAAAGAGATTCCTAGTGGGAATCGAAATCTGTTTTAATTTCCGCTGTACATGTTAAGTAAATTCCCAACAGTGGTATCATAATCTACTTTGTGTTTGTTAGAGATTGTTTTGGACTTTTGGGCATAATCAAGAGTTGATTTTGTTCATTTCATTGTTTCTAGCAATTAAAGATATTTATTCAAAATCTGATTTTGAAAAACAACAAAATAATAATAATAATAATAATAATAATAATAATAATTTGAATTGGACATGGAGGCCGGCACCTCACCGAAGACAGTGCTTGCTGCCCAGGCGACACGAGGCAGCGCCTTACCGCAACTGCAACAGCGCGTTGCCTCGCCAGCAGCTGCACGACACTGCTGCTTGTTACTGCAGCAGTGCCAGACGCTGCTGCAATGGTGAGAAGCTGCCACAGTAGGACAGCGACGACGACCGACGTCGCCCTAAAAAGAAAAAAAAGGTGGTGGGAATTATAGGTTTTCAATTGGGTGAATCTTCTAGGGTTTTCTTCCATTCAGGCAAGAGAAGATCGGAGACTGGGGCTTGATCCGCAATTTGGGAAATTGTGCACCCTTGGCTGCAATTATGAAAATGGGTCACTCTTGCAATTTAAAGTAAGGGGCTGTTTTTCAATATTTGATATTGAGGACCCTTGCTTGCAATTCCACTATCAGGGTCGGTTTTGTAAGTAACAAAAAAGGGGCCTTTTATAATTTAAAGAAATTGAAGGGCCTGTTTATAATTTTAATATGGGTCAATTTGCAAATTTCAAAATGGTTTTGAATTTGAATTTTAAAATGGTTTTAAAATTGTATTTCAAATGGGGTTTGACGTATTTTGACTAGAGTTTTAATTTTGATTCAAATTAAAATCTTATTTAAAAATTGAGGACATTTTATATTTTCGTTAAAATTGAATTTTAACTTAAATATTAAACTTTGACCCCAATTGAATTTTATTTTATTTAGGAGTGTTATCCTAATTTAAAATATTGATTCAATTTAAATTAGAGTTGGACTCTAATTTAGGACTTAATTAAAATTCGATTTTAATTAATTTTTTGCCCGAAGATATTTTAGAAATTAGAATTGGATTCTAATTTAGCGTTTAATTAAAATTTGATTTTAATTAAATTATTTCGCCCTAAACTTTTTTTTTAAATTAGAGTTAAACTCTAATTTGGTGTTTAATTAAAATTTGATTTAATTAAACGGGTTCGCCCTAAAAATCTTAGATTTAGAGTTGGACTCTAATTTTGCTATTTAATTAAAATTTGGTTTTAATTAAATTTAACTGCCTTAAATTTGGAAATTAGAGTTGGACTCTAATTTGATATTTAATTGAAATGTGATTTTAATTAAATAGTCTCACCTTATAATTGTGGAATTGGAGTTGCACTCTAATTCGATGTTTAATTAAAATTTGATTTTAATTAAATATACCCATTAAATTAATTGATTAATATGATTGATTAATTATTTAATTGTTCCGATCCATTTGTCTAAAAGAGTTTAGACGACCTTAAATACTAAAAACTTGAAACATGTTTGCATATAATATCAAATATTATATAAGAATTCATTTATGTGATAAATGCATTATTAGTGGATGATTATGGACTCGACCATATGGATGTGTTGAATGGTTGATTTTTTAATCTTGTCGTTTTGTGGGCCTGCGAGCTCTTAATCATTTTAGACCCGCGAGTCCGTTATTATTTTTGTTACCATGGACCTGCGAGTTCAATTTCATTTAGGCCTGCGTGCCAACTAGTAAATGATACATGTTGTAGTTGTACTAATTGAAGAAACAAGAAGAGGAGGAGACCATGGAGATGGTGCATTGACCAACTAGTCTTCCTTATGACTCGGGAAGACTAGATAGTAAAAGTCCATAATCGTCCACAATATTATTTTATATTATATATATGTTTATTTGCATGATAGATGTATAATAAAATATATATGATTGTATTATTGTTGATGAAACTTTTGAATGCAAAATCCCTCCATAAAATATTAAGTTATATTTATAATTGCCTTCCATCATTATAGTGAAAAATTAGAGTCCGAAATCGTCTCAACTTGTTGAGTACACTCAAGGTTGGTCTATTAGGGATATGTTTGACACCATGAAATATTTGATATTTCTGAATGACGGGTTTGACTTAACTAAAATTTATCTTTTGTTAAATACACTCATGGAGATAAATTTTAGAGGCATGTTAAGCTAACACATCAGATGTGTGAAAATAAAGAGTTGTTAGCTTAATAATTTGGGAGTTGTATGGAAATACAATTGATAATAGTATCTACCCAAATGTTATATTAAGGTTTGTTGAGTATACTCAAGGTCTTAATATAATAGATGGGATCTCAGCCCACTGGGAGTCAAGTATGGATTCCATAAATTTATGTAAGAGAGTTATAAATTTTAGTTAAACAATGTGAGCATAATTAATTTAATAAAAGTCCATGTTAAATTAATTGATATACTTTATATATTATCTCTTTTCTTTTCGTCATTTACATTTATATTGAATTTTGAGTAACCATATGTTTTGAATGACATACTGGATGCCAACAACCAAACTGAATTTTCTTGATTGGCACCGCAATTTGAGAATTGTTCTCATGCATGAGAAAACTGGTTACGTCCTTGAGTAGTCCTTTTCAGAGACACCTGCCGATGACTCAACTAAGGAAAATGTGGCTACTATAATAAACACAGTAATAACGATAGTACCGCAACATGTGTGATGTTTGCATTATGTCACCTGAGTTATAAAAGCAACTTGAGAGTATAGATGCTAATGCATGATTTTTCATTTTAAAGAGTTGTATGATAATAATCATGTGTGAAAGGATATGAGACTTCCAAGCAACTATACCGATACAAAATGACATAATAATCTTCAGTCGATGCTCAGACACTGAAGATGATTGACGTTCAGAATAGTCTCAATGAGATTCAGTCATGAACTACGAATTAAGTATTGACTTAGCTTTGCAATCTCTGTCAGTGAGTTATGCATACTAATTATGAATTATGATATGAATAAGCTCGAATGCACACACATTAAGTTGCTGAACATTCTTAACACGTTGAGCCCAATAGAAAAGTTAATAGTTGGCAAGCCATTGATCCCTCTAAGGATATTAAGAGGAACTTTAAAGGAGCTTTGAGAAAGTATCCAATATGGCTTAGACGGTCAAAACAAAGGACAAATACCAAATCTAATGACCATTGTTTTCATTACAGAATGAAAGGTCATTGGAAGATATTGCATGGCTTACGTCTACTTCACGAGTTTTTTAGGTATTTGATACTAGATATGGAGAAACTAAATGGAAGTAGACCACTACAAGAGGGAGAAGTTAACCTACACGTTGAAGATGAGCAAAGGTTGTCGCATTGCCTGTAGGAGCATACTTCTTGCAGTTGCCTTTTGGCTTAGTATCGGAATTAGAGAAATGTTGTTTCGTACCCTCTATAACTGGAACATTAAATGAATTTCATGTTGGGACATGAACTATTTTAATGTTAAGGACAATTGTTGTTCTTGTTTATCTTGATAAAGATCCTAATGGTTATGATAAATTACAAAACGACGTTTATATTCTTTAATACAAAGCTTTCTATAATGAGTATAGAAGTTAAGAGGTATAAAAGTGATAATCTAATTATTACCAAAATATGGCATGGCAGACTTTGTCATATAGATGAAATGCAATTCCAAAGTTACATATAAGATGTATACTTAGGATTAATTGATTTTGACAAGTACAAATTATGCATGTCTGGCACAATGACCAAATCTTTTTTTACTTGAAAAAAAATAAGAAAAAAGAAAAAGAAAGGTCAGTGTAATTATTGGTCTAATGCATAGTGATGTGTATGGACTCATGTCAATTGATGTCAGGTAATGTTTCTCTTATTTCATCAATGATCATGTATACTTGATGAACCTTAAACATGAAACTCTTGAAAAGTTCAAGGGATTCAAACTAGAAGTGGAGAAATAAATAGGTAAAGATACTCTCACATTAAGATTCAATCAAGTGAGAAAATCTTAAAGATAAAATTTAGATTATCTAAAAGAGAATGAGATTCCCTTGCAGTGGACTCCTCCATATACGTTGCAGCATAGTGGTGTATCTAAAAGGAGGAATCGTTAACTATTAGATATAATGCGATTAATAACAAGCAATGTAAATTTCCCAAATTTATTTTGGGGTCATGCATTGATTGCAGTGTGCAACACACTAAATCATGTCCCATCTAAATTGGTTAACAGAACTCCATACGAGTTATGGAAAGGCAATAGTTCCAATTTATCTTATATGAAAGCTTGAGCCATGAAGCTTATTTGAAGCGCCTTGAATTGCATAAGTTTGACACTAAATCTGATAAATACGTATTTGTTGTTGAAGTCCATTTGGATTTTGCTTGCAACAGTTGCAAATCGTGACTATAGGTTAAGAGAAATCTCTTGGAGCTGAAATCTTTGATTTGATGAAGAAGTCAAATGTTTGATTTTATCAAATTTGAAGACGAATTGTGTGTTTACAAGAAGATAGTGGAAGCATTGTCGTATTCCTAATATTATAGAAAACGACATCCCTATGTTTCAATAGTTGAAATAATGGTTGTTAAAAGATTTATTCATGAACGATATGAGAGAATCAACTTGATCTATAGAGATAGATCTAGAAAATTGTCTAACTCATCCCAATTTACATAGATGAAATCTTGAGAAAATTTCATATGGAGAAACTGGTTTACTCTTAAGCGAAAAGTTGGAAATGTTTCAAACGTGAAGCAACTGTTAATTCAATAGTAGAAACCTAATACATGATTACTTTAGAAGTAGGAAAGAGTTGCAATATGGATCTTGATGTTCATAAATAAACTTGGAGTAGTTTTTGATATTATTGATCACATGCCATTATATTGTGATAGCAATAGAGCCATCACGAAAGTGAAGGAACTAAGGTATCATCAATGATCCAAACATGTATTAAGGCGGTATAATCTCATCAGAGAGATAATACAAACAAATGACGTAAAGAGAAGAACAAATTCCCACATTTAACAATATTGCAGATCTATTGACAAAGAGTTGTCGTAGTATAAACATGATCGTCATGTAGACTCTTATGATATTGGATACGTAAGTGATTGGATCTAGTGCAAGTGAGAGTTTGTAAGTGTTATGCCCTAGGTCCAATCAACCTTGGACATAAATACTTTTGATATATAATTAATGCAATTTAATGACAGATTTATTATTTAATTAATAGACAATTAAATTAAATAATAGAGTCCATAGATTTAAATCTTCGTAATTTGTTAATCACAAGGAGTTGTGATTGTGAGATACAAATTACATATGATTGAATTTTAAATCGTCCATGGTCATAAGTTATAACGAGATACGGATATCGTTATTACGGATAGACTATCACGTGTGACATTTCTTACTTGTGAAGTAAGTAGCTGATCTTACAAGTTAAAGTGTGGTGACACTTAAATGAACACGTGGATGTTTTGTTATAGAACAAAACATTGGAGACCCGTCGAGAGATTCTACATGGATAACTATCTGAGTGTCAGTGATTAATCTCTAACGTTCGGTAGCGGGATTGATCCTTTTGACTTGAGTTCGTCATAGTACCTTATATGAGAAAGGTTATACTTTGACGGTGTTGGATGTTGCTCTTCCAAGGGTCGCTAATACGGCATCATTCAGGTATGTCGAGAATCAGATGAAGGTTGTGAATGACCAATAGAGGATTCGTCACTCTTAGATAGTAAGAGATTATGTTCTGCATTTCATTCAATTAAGTCGATAATGAAATCTTTAGCCAAGGTGTACTCATAAGTCGAAAAAGAGTTTTTGACTTATATTGACTTAATAGTTGAGTGAAAGATATGATCGATATTCGGGATTGACACACTTCCATATCTCGTAATTGATCGGATCATATTGACGAAGGGATTATAGTTTCACGGTAAACGAACGAGTTTGGTTTTGTCATACCACATGACATTCCCCATCAAATGTATTACCTTGACACATTGTTAGCTGTCAATCTGGGACAGCGAGTGTGAATTGATGATAAATTAAAAGGGTGGTTTAATTTATCAATTTTGATTAGATCAAAATAATATTTCACATCGTTAGGCATCGTGATCGGGAACCTGATAGGTCGCACACAAAAGAGAATTGGAAGATTGTAATTTGTCAATTAATTAATTCAACAATCGTTGGATAAATTAATTAATTGGGTTGGATCTTTATAGGCCCGAATTAATTAACTGGATTAATTAATTCACGGACCGAATTTAAGTAAATGGATTAATTAAATATTGGATCGGATCAGACCATGCCCGTTTGGACTTATATAAATACATGGCTAGGGTTTTCAATCCATGCAGTTTTCTCATAATTTCTTGCTAGCACAAGGAGAAAACTCTGGTAACTGTAATCTGTTCCCTATGTGGATCACCGTTGGAGGCTGAACAATTGGACAACTGTGGGTAATGAATCAAGATCATTGGTACACAGAAAAAGCAAAGGGATTTACAGATCTGGAAAAGGTACAATCTTTTCACAATTTCTATCCAAACACAAAGAAATTTCTGGTGGGAATCGAAATATGTTTTAATTTTCGCTGCGCATGTGAAGTAGATTCCCAACAGTTCCTTCCATAAGACTATTACAAAAACGCTACACGTTTCTAAAAGTAGTAAAACACGAGTCGTTATGGAAACATGGAATAAAATATAAAATATTTACAGATTCATTATTTAGTTTTAAAAAGCTATTAGAAACTTGAATCAGTTGTTCATTTTTTTTTATTGCATGAAGGTTAAATCATGCAAATAAGCTAATTTTTAATTGAAATTCACGAAAGTTAATTCTTAGTTGAAATCAACAACAAATACACAAGCATGAGAGTTTCCATAAGATTTTTTCTAAAGTTCTCGAAATTTTATTAGAAAATAAAAATTAAAGAAATTTTGTTTCAAATTTCAGAATCACTTTCTAGAGTTTCAAAGCGCACTCGGGTAAATAGTAATATGGTGTAATGTATTGTAGAATTTGACTATATACTACACTCGTATGAAAATTCTAAACATGGAAGTAACGTAAATTTGCTTAATACAAAGATAAATATGATAAACAATTAAAAAAATTGTCAAACTATCTAATATTTATCAAAATCATAAAATTTTAGCTTTGCATCTCAAAGGGAGAAAAAAATTGATTAACTTTTTAGATCAAAAAATTTAATTAACTTAGTAACATAACACGAGTTTGTATGAGTCATTTGAGGGAGCATGTAAACATTGCTCAACTTTCGATATGATTTTACAAATATCATTAGCAAATTCAGTTTTATGACATTTTGATATGATGGTAACATCTATGCAAAAACGAAACAACTATCACTACAACAGAATTGTGATTTAGCGACAATATTTTTCGCGACATACAAAAAGTTGTTGCAATAAATGATTTTACATGACGTGTTTAAAGTTTGTCACGAAAATTGTGATGAAAGAAATAAGTATCCAAAAATATAAGGCGACATAAAAAGTTGTCGTGAAATGTGACAAGTTGCGACAAATAAA
Organism: Olea europaea var. sylvestris; assembly: GCF_002742605.1. NCBI lineage: Eukaryota > Viridiplantae > Streptophyta > Magnoliopsida > Lamiales > Oleaceae > Olea > Olea europaea. The sequence continues at coordinate 6,051,599 of NC_036258.1, read as the reverse complement.
AAAGAATATCGCCAAAAATATGAGGGAAGCAAGGCGCCAAAATATTTTTGGTGGGAAAATTATAGCGACAAACTTTTATTTTTTCCAACAAGGTGCTTGTGAGGTAATAGGGTCTACATTTTGCGACAAGAAATATTTGTTGTTAAAAATTCTCTAATTGGAAGAAAAAATCGCTATAAGAAAATTTATTTTTTGCAACGGACCAAAAAAATATTGTAGTAGGTTTTTTACAACACTTACTTGCATATTGTAGATTCTAATATTGTCGTAGAGTAGGAGGTTACAACAACGTGCATTGGACGCTAAAAAAGCTTTCAAATATACGTTGTTTAAGTTTTCATGATGTTCCTCATTCGTTACTTTTATTATATTTTGCAAAACTCTGATAATTATTGATTCTCCCAAATATCAAATTCGATTGAAATTAAAGAACTCTTTTCAGCTATCAATCAAAAAGGGCAACGTGACAAAATTTAAGGGTGTGGCTTTTGATTATCCTAATTATCTTACTAGCTTAGTTCTTATTGCGAACCAAGTTAATTGAAATCATATAACAAAAAATTATATCAATAACATGGGCTAGACTAGAAGAATCAAGTTCAAATTAAAATATACTTTATACAAACCTCTACATAATTGTATTGAGATATACTAAAAGTTATTTCAAGTACATCAAGATAAAATTAACCTGTGACAAACTTCACTAAAAAAGTATAACTAATAGTTTTAGGAATGAAATGTAACTTAAAAAATATTTGGGGGTTGATTTAAACACATTTGAAACTTGAAGAGTCCCAATTTTTGTAAAATACAGATATTTAAAACCAATATAGAAGTCTTTGGGAGTTTCGGCATCAATGTTAAAGATTAGAACTTTGGAGCAAAAACGATAAACATATACACTACGATTTGAATTATAGAACAAATCATAAAGTCATGATAAATTAGGGATTGAATTGAAACATATGAAAAATATATTTTCCCAAACCGTTTCTTCCCTACTATATATCACGTCAGTGCCTCCCCCATCTTTCTCTCTCTCTGAATGCCCATATCTCCCTTGCCTCTCAACTCCGTTTAAATGCTCTCGTTTCTTTTCAATGCCAGTCCCAAATCTACCATCTCCGATCAAGCCACCATCGCTGACCAACCTATAATCTGACAATCCCTTAAATCTTATGAGCCCTAATTTTTTTAAGTTGCTTTCGTAGATGCCATCCATCATATAAGTCAAGGTACCAACCATTGCCCATCAATCGACCACCGCCGCCCAATCAGCGCACATGCATAAGGTTTGCATCACAACTAAATTAATTTCTTAATTGATTATATTCTTGATCTATACAAATTTTTATGGCCCTTTTGGGTTTAGTTTCCGTATTGCTTGTCATCAGATTTTTCAATTTATTGTTATATATTTTGATGAATCATTCTCCTTCAAGTTGTGTTCAGAATAAATTCTCTCTAATTTCTGATTCGTTACAACTCTGTTTCTGCCATATTTCCCTGTTCAGTGTCTTTTTGTGGAAAAATGTTTCATGTTGCTGTGTGTAGTTTTATTTAGAGAAGGCGATTGCACCTCTTTTGTTGTTGATGACTGCTAGCTCTTGTTGTTGCATCCTTTTTTAGTTTCAAAAAGAATTCACTCAATTAATTGGTGTTGATTCCACTTTTTAAACAAGCATTGTTTGGTCATTTGTTTCCCTACCATGATTAATACGAACATAGCTGTTAAATTTGTCTTAGTTTTAGGATATTAATATTAGAATGTCACTTAAATTGCATTTATGGCTGTCATTCCTCTCATTAAGGTTATCATGGTCACTATAGATTTAGTTATAGTATCCCTATGTGAAATTGCTAGTAAGTATTAATTTTTGGCTCTTGTAGTTGTTGCATACTAAGAATATTTCAATCAATGTCTTTATGTTGTTTTGGAAGTTTGATGTCAAGAAAAAATCAATATTTATAGCCCTATATGTAACCAAATCCTCCTTTCATCAGATTTTGTTGAGATGTAGTCATCGTAATATTAATCTAACAAATCAACTGGAAATCTGAAGTGTTCAAAATTGTAATTTTGTACTTCTGACATCTTCTGTATCATGGAAATGGAGTATTTTTTGCTTGAACTTGTTGCATATTAATCTAAAACCTAGGGGAGATAATGTGTGTATCATTGTGCATCTCAAGAAGTAAATAAGGTAGCAAATTCTTTATCAAACCTACATGAAATACATTAGTGTTTTACATTGAGCGTCTAATCCTTCTCTTTTATATTTATTTATTTTGGTACTTGGTTTGCATCTCAACATTTAAGGCAAATGAGTGTGAAGGATATGATCATGGATGTTACAAAGAGTAGAGTTGTTGTTGCAGTTAATGGTTCTAAGGGAACTTTAACAACTGCTTTGAAATGGGCTTTAACTCATGTGGTTCTACTAGAGGATTGTGTTAGGTTGCTCGTTGTCATTCCAACTCACACCGCAAGTAAACCTTTTCTTTTCTGTCTTTCTCTGCTTTAGATCTCCCGGTAAACATCAGAGTGAATAGAGCAGAATAACAATGAATGATCTAGTCAAATTAATTTAAATGGGAATAAGACTTGGTTAGTTATTCGTTTCAATAATATGAACAAGTCTTGTCCATTTATGTCAACAATTAACATTATTGACCTGAATGAAGATATTTACTTTGCCTTGTAGAGTAGTCAAAGATTAATGATTGAATTTTATGAAAAGAAATGATTCTTATTATTCGTTCATTAAGATCTTATGGATTATATCTACCTATTTAACCCCTTATAACAGCTTGTTCAAGAAAGTTGAAAGTTAAGGATTTTTCCTAAAAAAAAATACTTTTATACTAGCAATAGAAAGAAAAAAGAGGATTCAGTTTTTCTTTTATGTTCTTATTTTGCAGCATATAATCTTATTTTCTTTCCTATTAGCTTTGTTCTACTAAAAATCTTACAACATATGATTCCCATTTGACTTTTCCAACCCATTACATATCCCATTTGTTGGGTTATATTGAAGCAATGTTTTGCTTGCCAAAAACAATTCTAGAAAATAAGTATCAATCTAATCAAAGTCCATTCTTCATGAATTCACAAGCCCTTGACTGCTTAAGAAGCTAAAATGAGCTGTCGACTGATTAAAGGGATAATAATGTGGCTTCTGCATCTAGGTACTGGCATAATTGTTGGCCATGTATTGAGCAATAGTAATATTTTCTAGTTAAGTAATTCCATGTTGTGTTCAGATATGAGATCTGAAGGTATCATGTTTGAACCAAAAGACCAAAAGAAATAAAGAATAGAACGTAAAAAACCTTTTGACTGTTAATGGCTATTGAATCAGGTTTATTTTCGTTGAATTCTGGATCAATTCTATCTAGAAATGGACCTGATATCTGCTTCTTTCAGCTCTTTTTCTAACTTCTTTACGTGTAGATTGTGTAGATTATGATTGAACATGCATTATAGCTTGTGTTCTTGTACAAAGTAAAGCGCAATTTATCTCTTTTCAAAATTAGATGACTATTAATCTTGCTACATTTAAACTTTGCCATAAATTTGTAGTCACGAACAACTTGTGCCAATTGAATTACCTGAATTTTTTGCATCATCTACCTCCTAAATATGAGATATTTGAAATATTTTACTTGAAGCTAATATTTTTTGAAGTGTTTTTTTTTTTCTTTGCATAGGCTTGCTCTAGTTTTAGTGCTGTTTTTATTTGTCAATTCTTGAGTTCTTAGCATTTCATTGATTCGATGTAGCATCTGGTCGATAAAGCAGAACTGAGTGAAACCCTAGCAAGTTTGTCAAGGATAGTGGGTGTAACTGCCAAAGAATCTAAGTTGTTTAGCTTCTCTAAGTATTTGTACCACAATTGATTCTTTTGCTTCAAATATATGCTCAGTGGGTTGGAAGCATATCTTCGAGTCAAGAGTATTATTCGGGTATTTCGTGATTTTTTTTAATTTCTTCTGGGTTTCTAGTTCTGTTTTCTACTTTTTCAAGTGTGGCGTACCTTCCTAAGTAGTTTGACCTTGAAATTACTAGTATTATACTTTATTTGTATTTGTATTTATTTTGGAGGTAACCAAGTTTATCAATAATAGCTTGGTCTATATTTATTTGGTTGACATTAATATGATTTTTTATTAATCTATTTTGACATCATTTATATTTTAATAATTGTACATTGAAACATTCTTTTCATAGAGTTGCAAGTTATTTTTAATGAAGTAAGTTACATTTTCAAATAAATGTGTACCATAGTGACAATTCCATTGCGACGAAAGAAATTGAAATTTATATGTTTAAAATAGAATCTCCTACATACATGAATAAAGATAGAATAAATTAGATGACAATTGTACATTGTTGAAGCGACAAACGTTTGTGTTGCGGAATAAATATAACTACGAGCACAACTTGACACATAAATAAATATCCGTTGTCACAAAATAATTTGCATAATAATTTTGTGTGCTGTAGAATAACATATGTGACATATATAAATAAACTAGATAGAGAAAGTTACACCTATAAAATAATATTCACAACTTTTTTCTTGTAAAAAATATATTAGAAAAATCGTTGCAAGAAACTGTCTTGTCGCACTTTTACTTTTTTGCGACAAAATTATGGCTACAATTATCATGCTGCTATTTGGTATTTGTTGCGTCAAATAAATAGTGTTGCGATTTTGTTAATGCAATGAATGATCGAAAGTTGTTGTAGAATATATTACGCGACTCAACATTCGTAACAAATATATTTCTCATTAAACTTTTATTGGAATATTTATTGCGACAAATTGACTTGTCACCCTTCTAAATTTTCGCGACATATATACATTGCGACGACATTATGGCTACAAATATTATATTGCTATTTCGTATTTTTTGCGTCAAACAAATAGTGTCGCAATTTTGTTAATACTATGAATGATAGAAAGTCATCACAAGACACATTCCGTGACTCATATAGAGCGACAATGCCCGCAACAACCACATTGTCGTAGCTAAATTACTTTTGCAACAAAATCTCAATTTTTGCGACAACATTTTTTTGTCGCGAAATCGATTTTTTTTTTTTTGTAGTGTATATTAAACATTGCATGACCTTTAAATTAAAAAGTGACACAATATGTCATTTTTTAATGGACAACCATAATTCATATCCAACTCAAATTGTATGGAGTTTAAGCAAAAAATTTTATTACAAGAATTCAAATTAGATAATGTGCGACCTTTTGATTAAAAGAGGTAGAGTATGTCACTTTCTAATGTAAAACAAAGCCTTAAATCATAATTCATATTTACATAACAAACACCTTGTATGCATCTACCTAATCGATCCATTTGATGCATACCAAGAAATATTAATCAAAAGTCGAATTTTCATATACACAAACACAAATAGAGTTCATGAACAAAAATCCCAAAATAAAATAATTATATTAGATGAAAAATGAACTTTCAATTTCTTTCAAAAATTGAAATTAAAATAGGAGAAGAAATGGAATACCAAAATCTGAAAGTTTATACATTTATAAAGTTACAATCTCTAAAATAAAAGTTACTGTTGAGAAATATATTTTATCTTTTTACCTGAAGAATTTCACTACTATAATCTTGTAGAACCGCTTTTGATTTCTAACTTTCAATGAAAGAAATTTTTGAGCAATTTCAATTTTGGATTGGTTGGAATTAATTATGTTTTAATAGTAAATAATTCGGTAGCAATACTAAAAAATAATGTCCAGCTAACCCTGAATTTTGTGCTGACTTTTTAAAAATGGTCTAAATTTTTAGGGTATATGCATTATTACCCCCATTTTTTGTATTAGCCCAATGAAAAAATATTACCCTTCCGTGACCCAGCATCTGATTTTTGACATTTATATTCTTGTACCATTTGTATCACAGAATTAACAGCAAAGTAAGCTTTTGGTGATGTATCGACATCTAGCTAACATTCATCATCGACATACGTCTTGTTTCAAATCCACCAGCTAGTATTTCATCGTCTAAATTTGGCAAGCAGGTTATTTATTTTCCAACATGTTGCTCGAGAACATATTTTGGGTAGACGAACTTTGAATTTAATAATTAAGATTAAGATGAAGAAAAGAAAAGATGTCACTACAGCAATTAAGCAACCTGATAGCTTGAGCCTAAAAATAATCGCCATGTCGTTTTAGGTTGTGCTGAGTCACTGACCACTGCATCATCTAAAAACTTAAACTATGTCAGCCTGTAGGCTGTACAATAATGTCACCAAACTGTTGGAACATAAAATTGATCTGCTCCATGTATAACTATTTGTGGAAACAGGGAATATGAAAATACAACAGTGAATTAAATTATGGTATTTTTCTACTCAAAAGAGCAACATTTTCATGTAAATAAACAAAATTAAAAAAATGGGAATAGATTACCTAGTGAGGTAAAATGGGATATCAACTAACTCAAAATTTTCTAAAATAAAATATACTCTCTCTAAACCATCATTTTCTTTTATAAATTACAAACTAGAAATATAGTTTTGTCATACTTCTAATTTTTGAATTACAATGAAATATAATTTCAAGAATTACCATAACCAATGGAAGAAACCACCCTTTGATTTTTTCTCTACTCACTTGATCAATGATATTCTTTAGTCCTGTCAAGAAATACATATACAGTTACTGATGTTGTCTGTCTTAACTTCTGCAATGCTTATTAAACATCACTTTCTACTGATTATTGATTGCATTTCTTGTATACAGAGTCAGCTTAACCATTAGGCAACTCAGACCGTAGCCTAAGGCCCATATTAGGGAAGGATTTTGATGCATGTACAGGGTCATTCCTACAGATGTTTTACAGGTTCTTCACATGAAGTGGATCCCACGCATTAAAAAATGACCCCAAAATTCCCACCCAACCCATGTTTGTGTGTGTTTTGTATGGGTTTTGTAGAACCCCTACCTGGTCCTCCAAGATGACCTATTAGGGAAGGCCATAAAAATTCTTAAGAAATTCCATTGTTTCTGTATATTTTTCCATTTTTCCCAAATAATTTAAAAAATAAACCTCAATGGTCAAGAGTCGTAAAGACTCTTTTACTTTAAAATATTTTCATTTTCAATTTTGCTACACATACATCTTGGTCGACAGTTTTGTTTAAAATATTTTCATTTTCCCATGATATGAAATACATTTTTGTCATTGATTTGAACACTTGAAACAATCAATAGCCTCAATTTTTAAACATTATGGAATGTCAACGAAGATGTACAGATAAAATGTACAAGTAGCTTAATTATTTCATTTTTCCCTAATCTTGAAAACTAGAGGTGTAAAATATATTTCCTTGATGTACTTCAAATTTAAGATACCATGAACAAAGAACTTACATATCAGGGTGTGTTAGTGTGTAGATATTTCAGCAAGTCCCAAAAGAATAGTGTAATAGATTTTTATCAATGAATGATACTTACATGAATGCCTCTTTGGTGAATTTATAATATAAATTGAAAATCTAAAACTTGATATGAACGATGAATGAGCACAAGGATATAATAAAGGACCTCGTGTCGCTACTCTGCCAGGGTTTAAACCCAGGCATTGGAAACAGGAGCAGGTGTCAGCGCCTGTTTCCTTTTTTTTCTTTTCTTTTTTTGTCTGTCCAATAACCGGATGACATGTGTCATCTAGTTCCAAACCCTGAATTTCCACCCTGTCACTATAGCATTCCTCAGAAGGACCTATCACGATGGAAATCAACAAAGCGTGCAAAAAAGACTATGAAATATACTTTCCACTTCAGAGCAGCAGTATAAAAGATACTTTTCCCTTCAATGATGATTACTGAAATTAGCTATGTAGCCCTTCAAGGGTGGGTTCACCTTTTTGTTGGAAATTAGATGCGAATTTTTCTCTTAAAGCATTGTAAGCTTTACCAGTAAAATGAGTTAGAAGTGAAAGAGCTAGATTGGCCTAGCACAAGATGGATTTGTACGTCATAAAACATTTCTTAGAGACCTGTTAAAGTAACCAGAAAAGCTCCACACTAGATAATGTCTGGTGCTTAGTACAACTCCATTCAAGATCTATAGGTGCCTAGATGGTCAGTCATTTTCCTTCTCCCATCAAATAAGGGAATGATTGGAGTCTTGAACAACCCCTCAAGTGGTGACACATTAAGCCCCCATTTGGCCCCCATTTTTTCCAAATTTTAATGGTTGGAATAGTATTTTTTGAAAAATGTGTGGTTGAAAAAGAATGAAAAGTTTTTGATTTGCATGTAATATTATTTTATGGAAGATTGTGTGGTTGAATATAAGAACAAAAAAGAGAATGGGGGCCAAACGAGGGCTAATTGCATATATGAACAAAGATTTGTCTCCTCTCGGTCATCCCTTCGTCCTTTCAAGCTTTTGAATCTCCATCTTTAGTCTTTACTCTAGTACTCTTCATTTTGCAAACCTAGCACAGACAAAAAGATTGGCCACACTTGAGGGAGATTTCTCTCTTCTTTGATTTAGCATGTCACTCAGGTCTTTCAATGCATACCTGGACCCTCACACAGTTATCATGTAGCCTGCCTAAGACCTCATGAGCAACCTGAGGTCTTCTTTCTTGGTGGGTTTTGGTATCTTCTTTTGGCACCATATAATATAATGGGCTTGCACCAAGTTCTCTTATGTGCCAACTCTTTTTCATTTGGTAGATTGAAAAGATATTTGACTAGGCCCAAACCTAGATTGTGATGCTTCCTGTTGCGTGGAGAATTCACCACTTGGTGGAATTAAACCTGCATCTCTTGAATGCAACTCGATCGAAATTCGAAAAGCATTTGAAAGAATTTATAAATGTTTTAATTTATAAATAGATAAAAATGAGTGGTGATTTTTTTAGTAATGCAAGGTTAAAAAGTTTTTTTAGTGATAAAATGTGTGGTTAAAAATGAGTTTGAAGAAAAATGAGTTTTTAAATAATGAGGCTCAAGCAAGGGCAAAGTTTGACCATTTATAAATAATTTATAAGTTTTACCAAACGGATCCTAACCTTGAGAGCGTGGCTAAATAATAAACAAACAAACGCGCTTTTCTTTTGGGCACAAGAAAGATGTCCAGTATCTAGAATATAATTTGGTCATAATGTTAATGAACAAGGCAGTAAAAAGCCATCATATTATGAGCTCTTGAATTCAAGATTAAGCTTTCAACAAAAAAAAAAAAAAAAGGCTTTTTCACCCTGCTACTAGAAGCTAAGCCATAGGGTTCACATCATGCTTTTCTTGCTTTTAACGTGTCCTATTGTCTCCATTTCTTCTCAAATCTCTCTACAGCTACCCTAAGGACCCTTGGACTTTGTTTGTTTGACAACCCCCTGGACGTCTAGGGGTTGTCCAAAGGGCTTTTCCCAAGGCCCTTTTGCTTTTGCTTGTGCTTTTACTTCCTCTAAAAGAGTTTTTAAAGGAAATTGTCTTAATTTTTAGTTGAAATTTAATTTTTATAATAGCGTTTTATTCTACAAGTGCTTTTAGATGAAGTCATATTGGACCAACTTTCAGTAAAAATTCTTTTAACGATCAAAAGCACTTTTATAAAATTAACCAAATGGATTCAAAAGTAACTTTTTATCTCAAAAGCTCCTTTTGACTTTTCAAAAGTCATACCAAAATGGCCCTACAACTTCTAATGCTTGAATATGTGGATCTCTTACCGACTTTTTTCATTTGATAAACTTTTGATCGAATGATCTTCCCTTGAGGGATAACTTGCATTTTATAGAAAGAGTATTACTATAAGGGAACCGCATGATTAGGGGATTCAGCAAGAATTACTCTGTCAATCACATCTGCTATGTACAGCAAATTGAACTAATTGTGTATTCATTCTTTAGCTCACTGTGTACTATATAAAGACAAGCATACTAAATGATATGCAAGCATTTTCACCAAATTTGTGTAAATATTATATGGTATCAGTTGGTTCTTCTCTCACGAGAACAACAAGCTTTTCCAGCCTCCATGTCATCTCTCAGTGTTAATTTCACTACTCCTTCGGTGAATAAAAAAACCTCAGATTTCTCTGAACTTCCATTGATTGCCATCAACACTGACATCCAATTGCCATACAAACTCACATCCTCAAATTATCCTTCCTGGCATGCAATTTTCCTGACCATTCTCATTGGATATGATCTAATGGGATAACTGGTGGCACCAACAAGTGCTCTCTTAAACCCACTGCTGAGTCTTCTCCTGCTGCTGTGGCTAAATATGCACATTGGTTCCGAGAGGACCAGTTGCTCCTTAATGCCATATTTTCATCGGTTTCTGAAGCTGTTATGCCTCTCATTGTCATGACTACTACTAGTTATGATGCTTGGCAACACTTAGCCCGTCTATTTGCAAGCAAATCTCGGGCTCGTATTATGCAGCTCAAAGAAGTCCTCGCACGGTATCTGAGTTTCTTCATACACTCAAAGTGATTGCTGATGAACTCTCTTTGATTGATGCACCAGTTTTAGATGATGATTTGACCTCGTATGTCTTAAATGGTCTTGGTCTAGAATTTCGAGACATAGCGGCACCTATTCGCACCTGCAAATCTGCTTTGTCCTTTTCGAAATTGCATGATCTTTGGGTTGGTCATGAACACTATATCAAACGTATGGATGGAAATACTCTGACCCTTTTAAGCAGTCCCCACCTAGTGTCCCTACCACTATCTCATCTCCTAGTTTGGCAAATCAACCACCAACTCTGATCACGCCTGTACCTCCTGTTTGGGTTGTTACCTCAGATGCTCCTTCCTCCACACCTATCGCTTTGGTGTCACATGTACCTAGAAGATTGTTCCAAAACCCCCTAATGCTAATCTGATTGGTTGTAAATGGGTGTTCATGGTTAAACGCCATGAAGATGGCACGATGGACACGTTCAAGGCACGACTTGTGGCGGAAGGCTTCAATCAGCGTCCCGACATTGATTATGTCGAAACCTTCAGTCTTGTTGTAAAACCCACAACTATTTGACCGATGCTATCTCTTACTTTATCCAACAACTAGACATTGAAGCAACTTGATGTCAATAATGCATTTTTTCATGGCCAACTAACTGAGTAGGTGTACATGGCTCAACCTCTTGGCTTTGTTGATCAGTCCTATCCCGATTATGTATGTGCTCTGTAGAGATCTATTTATGGTTTAAAGCAAGCCTCGACGGCCTGGTATAATGCATTGAGGAACTGTCTATTAGAGTTGGGCTTCTTCAATTCTCAGTCTGATAGCTCTCTCTTTATTTACAACTAAAATGGGACTTTGTTCTACATTTTTGTTTATGTAGGTGATCTAATTCTCACAGGCAATAATCATCATTTTTTGCAGCATGTGGTTCAATCTTTGGGTGACAAATTTTCTCTCAAAGAGCTGTGTGATCTACATTTCTTCCTTGGAGTTGAAGTCATTCTAGTCCAACAGGGTCTATTTCTCTCCCAGAATCGCTATGTCCATGATCTTCTCACTTGTTTAAAGATGATTGGTGCCAAAGAGGTTTAAACTCCCATGTCTACAACTACAAAACTTCTTCTCCATGATGGCACTACTGGGTATGATGCTACAGAATATCGCCGTACCATTGGTTCGTTGCAATATCTATCTCTCACTCGCCCAGACATTCGTTTTGCAGTGAATCGCCTTGTTCAATTCGTTTTGCCCCGCACTCAATGCCTCGAAGAGTCACACATTAACAAAAATTATATCAACCTTGACTACTACAAAGGTCACATGTTGACTAAATTATGTCAACCATCCACCACAAATGTCATAGGTTGACAAAAATTCTATCAATTGTCAACCACCACAAAAAACCTACCCTACGAGGATTCAATATAAAGACCACGAGGTAGCCTTTGATACCATGACAAACTTTTGATCGATTGGCCTTCCCTTGAGGGACTCTTTGCACTATATAGGAAGAGTATTACCTTAATATAATTATGATATCAATCTAAATATAATATAAGTAATTAACCTAGATATGGTTAATACGATTATTTACATAATCTTCGTGATCTTCATCAATCTTTATGATCTTTGTCGATCTCATTAACATCATCTTCCAGCTATTCTAACTGAGAAAGTCGTGGTATTTATACAAATGTAGGGCAAGGTGAGTTGATAAGATGTAGGACTTGCTGATGTTCCATCTAGACTATTCGAAGCAACTACCTAGCCTCTATACTAAGTTGTATAGCATCATCTATAACTCATATATCTCTATGCATACATCCACCTTATTCTATAAGAGAACCAATATCCTATATATTCCTCAACTAACCTCTTATCCGGCTATGGATCAACTCATTATCATTGGGGTCCAGCAGAATGAGGGAGATTAGATCCTCATTGGTTTAATCTTTAAAAGTGATCATGCTCTTATAACTACATCCATTACAACCTTTAAACTTCGTTACACAACTTCAAGAGTAAAGAATTGCCAAAGTTAATATGTTTATAGGAGGTGTAAGAGCCGAGCATGTAGGAATTGAAAAAGAACTAAAATTTTTATCAAACCCTTTCATATAAATGTAAATTCTCCAAGTTGAAATCAAATAGAAGATTAGAAGCGAAAGCATATCTTGATCCATAGATGTGATTGTTTGAAAGGGTTATGACATTCCAATTGATGCTTAATTTATTAGAAAATTATTCTATATTGATGGGGATGTAGAGAAACGAAAATCACGTTCAATTAGGAACCACGATAAATAACTGTATATAGCAGTTATTATCTTTCAATTATTTTAAATTGGCCCCTCATCAATGTAAAATAATCCTTCCAGTCTCTACACTTTATTTCCATGACATTTAATACCCATTAATTCAAAATTAAATTTAATGGATCACTTTATTGTCTATGCTTTAAAATAGTTCCACACATTTTAAAATATATACATGTGTGGCCCCATACATTGAAATTTTTTCCAACAATCTCCCATTGAACCATACATGTAATATTACAAATGTGCATAACTTTATGAGCTCAAAATTTTTCTATCATTATTAAGGGTATTTTCAAACAATCTCATCTATCAATTTTATTGATGTCTGAACAAAGCGATTTTCATCATATTTATCGTGATTAAATCCATCAATGGTCCATGTACATCCATAAACCAAATGGCATAGATCAATCATGGGAGAGTAGCATGGAAATTACATGTTATGTGATCTGTACATGTCTACTTTCAACTGGTCCAACCTTATTTCTTAACCGAATACTTTATTTTTTGTACGAAAAAATATTCAGATACGCAAATGTATCCAAGAACTAAACATAATGTAATGAGAATACAAACTCTCTAAAATACGATATCCTCAGGAAATACAACACCCATACGAGCAGTGTACTCATAAAAGACCTTTGGTGTCATTCTGTTAGTAAGTAGATCCGCAATCATCGAGTTTGTCCCAATATGCTCTATAGAAATATGTCCACTCTGTACTCTTTCCTTCACAACTAGAAACTTAATATCAATATGTTTTGATTTAGACGAGCTCCTGTTGTTGTTGGAATACAAGACTGGTGAGTTATTGTCACAATATAACTGTAGCGATCATTTGATGCCATTCAGAATGTGTAGCCCAGTAGCAAAATTTCGCAGCCATATTCCATGGTGAGATATCACATGGCATGCTACAAACTCTGCTGCCATGGTAGAAAAAGCTATGAGTGTTTACTTAGCACTTTTCTAGGAAATAGCTCCTCCAGCTAGCAGATAGATACAACCTAATGTAAATTTTTTACTGTCTTGACATCCAGCAAAATCAGAATCGGAATACCTTATGATTTCTAACTGATCTGATCTGCTATATGTGAGCTTGTAATCCTTTGTTTTCTTTAAATATCTCATAACCCTTTTGGCTGCTTTCCAATGATCCATCCCAGGGTTGCTTAAATATTTGCTTAGCATTCCAACAATGAATGCTTTGTCTGGACGTGTACAAACTTGAGCATACATTAGACTCCTAATAGCTAATGTATAGGAAATCTTCTGCATTTCCTTAAATTTTAGGTCAATTTGCAGGCATTGTTTGAGATTAAATTACTCTCCCTTAGTGACAGGGGTATCACCTAGTTTACAGTCTTTCATGCCAAACAACTTAAGTATTTTATCGGTATAGCACTTTTGTGACAATTCAAGAATACCTCGAGAGCGATCCTGATGTATCTAAATCGCTAATACAAAAGGGGTGTCATCAAGATCTTTCATTTCTAAATTCCTTGATAAAAATCTCTTAGTTTCATGCAATATACCTATTTCATTAGTAGCAAGCAGTATATCATTAACATACAAAATCAGAAAAATATGCTTACTCTCACTAAACTTGTGATACACACAATCATCAACGACATTTATCTCAAAACCAAATGAGATAATTACTTGATGAAATTTGTGGTATCATTGACGGGAAGCTTGCTTGAGCCCATAGATGTATTTTTTTTAATTTACAAACCATATTCTTTAGGTCTTTTGACATAAAGTTTTCTGGTTGCACTATGTAGATCATCTCATCAATGTCGCCATTGAAAAATGTTGTCTTAATATCCATCTGATGTAACTCAAGGTCAAAATGCGCAACAAATGTCATATTATCTTCAATGGGTCTTTCATTGAAACCGAAGAGAAAGTCTCTTAGAAGTTGATGTCTTTCTTTTGAGTAAAGCCTTTAGCCATAAGACGAGCCTTATATCTTTCCACATTATCTTTTGAATCTCTCTTGGTTCTAAAAATTAATTTGCAACCAATGGGCTTCACATCTTCGTGTAACGGGACAAGATCCCAAACTTTATTGCCTTGCATAGACTTATACTCATTATTCATAGCATCAATTCACTTTTGAGAGTTAGAACCCTACATGGTTTGATGGAAATTGATTGGATCATCTTCCACCAATCCATTATTTTCCTCATATTTTGGGAAAATACTATAAAATCATCCGAAATAGCATTTTTCCTTTCTCTCGTGGATCTCTTTAATGGTATTATTTCTTGAGGTTGTTGAGTTTGTACTTCTGGAATAATTACCTCATTTTGGATGGGATATTCCTCAACATTGTCTTGTTTAGGTTCTGGATATACTTCTTGATCAATGATAGGTATAGAAACTTGTACATTGTCAAAAGCAATAATAAGAATTGAAATCAATCATTTCTCAACTTCTTCCTCAAAGACAATGTCTCTAACCTTATTTCTTCCCCAAACTCAACATCCTCAAAAAATGTCGCAATTCTCAATTCAAAAATTGATTTAAGTGCGGGATTATAAAATTTATAGTTCCTAGATATCGTTCAGAATAACTAATAAAATAGCTGTTCATTATTTTGGAGTCCATTTTCTTTTCATGTGGCCTATAAGGTCTAGCCTCAGTTGGACGTCTCAAAATGTGAAAATACTTTAGAATGGGCTTTCTGCCGGTCCAAAGCTTATAAGGTGTTTTGGCAGTAGCCTTAGTTGGTACTCTGTTCTGAATATAACCTGTTGTCTTTAATGTCTCTCTTCAAAGTGATTTTGGTAAAGTGGAATAACTAATCATACTCCTTACCATTTCCTTAAGAGTCATGTTTCGTCTTTCAACTACACCATTCATGCTAGGCGATCCTGACATGGTGTATTGTAGAACGATTCCACATTTTTCTAGAAATTTAGCAAATGGTCTTGTACATTGTTCACCTTAACTGTCATATCTGCCTTAGCATTCACCACTGCGGTTAAACCTAACGCTCTTTATCCTTTTCTTGAGTTGATTCTCAACCTCAGTTTTAAAAGCTTTAAACATGTCCAGACTTTCCATGGATAAGATATAGGTACTCATACCATGAGTAATTGTTTATGCACGATATAAAATATTGTCGACCATTTTAAGAAGTTGTATGGAATGGTCCACAAATATCCGTTTGTATTAATTTTAAGACATCCGAAGTTCTGTTAGCATCTAATCACCTTGTTTTGGTCTGTTTTCCCTTAATACAGTTAATAAATACACCAAAATCCGTGAAGTCAAGGGAATCCAAAATACCATCTAACACAAGTCGTTCAATTTTAACTTTTGAGATGTGACCTAAGTGCTTGTGCCATAATTTTGCTGAATTCTCTTTATTTAACTTGCGTTTAGTACCATGTAAATCAATATGCAAGGTTTCATTATATGATACAATAATATCAAGCAAGTATAGGCTATCATATATACATAATGAACCAGTACTAATAACATTGGAATTTAATGAAAGACTAAATTGATTTTTTTCCAAATGAACAATAGTAGCCAGATTTGTCCAACGAAGATACAGAAATCAAATTACATCTAAAAGATGGTACAACAAAGGTATCCTTCAAATCCAAATAATG
>NC_036258.1:6034286-6035076 GCF_002742605.1 Olea europaea var. sylvestris | reverse complement strand
GGTTGGAAGCCCACATGGCAACCCCGGATTGGCTCAAATGTGTTCACTTGGATTGTGCTTCTTTATGAGGCTGTTGGACCATTGGATTCAACGTATGGCTGAGATTTATCTACCCCACTACAAGACTCTTTGGGAAGCTGGACGGTTGAGGTCACTTTCATTTTTTTCTTAGTTTCTAGATTTTTCGAGTCTCTCTCTTTTGGATTGTCTGTCTTTTTCTTCTGGTTTCTTCGATCTTTGATCTTTTATGAGTTGTCTAGCCAAAATATGGGTTGAATATGTGTGATTCATGTTGCTACAGTAATCAAGCCTGAAATAGTGACTGATTGGGTGTCTGCAGTGGTTGCATGAAAGTTTTATTCTTGTTGTTTGGTTAGGTCTTGAGATTTAAGAGATCCATGTGTGGATTGATGACTATTTCTTGGCCTGATTGAGTTTTTCAGATCTGTACTCCTTTTTTGGACGGTTTTTGTGTGCTTAATAATCTGGCTAATCACTGAACCTTCCAGATTAGGTGATTGCCGAACTGAGTGAACAATTTATTGTGTTCATTTACGTTTCTTGCACTATGGTTGATGCTTTATTTACCGTTTTCTTTAACTATAAGAGGGAAAAAACCTTACACTTTTGGAATTAAATTCTACAAGATTTTCCAACACGTGTAGGTATGATTATGTGTTTATATTTATATGGTTTGCATGCCTCTGTATACTTTACTGCTATTTAGGAATTTAGCCTCTGAAATGGATTAACCTATAATATTTACTCATTTGACGGTATCATTACGTTA
>NC_036258.1:6033137-6034186 GCF_002742605.1 Olea europaea var. sylvestris | reverse complement strand
AAAGCTGGTGCCATTTGTATTTTGGGAACTGGCTCAACTATTTGAGGGGATACATGAGGCAGTGAAATTGATGAACTCTGAGATGTGTCCAACTCTAGAGCACATGTTTTACACGGCTTGGATAAAGTTACTGATGGTAATGGTGGTGAACTTGTAAAAGGGTTAGTGCTAGGCAAAGATGCATGCTGTGTAGTGGGATTATGAAAAGAAATAAAATCTGATAGTATAGGTGAAGGTTGCAAATTTGAAGAGGATGAAGGAAATACATTCTCATCAAACCGAGCATGTTGAGTGACAAAAACTCTATGTGATATGGGGTCAAGACATCGAAATCCTTTATAGGATGAGTTGTACCCAAGAAAAATGCAAGGTAGGCTTCTTGGTTCAAACTAGTGTTTGGCATAATCTCGCAAATATGGGAAACATAAACATCCAAAACTTTGAAATGTAGCAGAGGTAAGAGACTTACCATATAGAATTTCAAATGAAGATGTCCCACTTAAGATCGGTGTAGGCAGCGATTAATTATAAAGACTGCCTTACTGAATGCTTCAACCCAAAAAATGAAGAGAGACATTGGCATGAAATAGCACGGTGAGGCTTGTTTCTGTGATATGCCTATGTTTTCTCTCGACCCTTCCATTTTGAGAAGGTGTATATGGATAACATATTTGATTATGAATGCCACATTTGATTAACTGAGAATGGAAATTTGTACTCATGAATTCACCTTTCCATCACTTTGAATTTTTTATTTTTTCCGAGAACTAATTTTCAACAAGAGATTGAAATTTTATGAAGTTCTGATAAAAATTAGTTTTATGTTTTAATGGGTAGAAGCAAGTAAAACGTGAGTGATCATTGAAAAAAATAACATAATATCGATATCCTGAGATTGAAGTTATTGGTGCCAGACCCCATAGGTTGCAATGTATTAGACCAAGTACTTCTTTTGATTGACTTTCACTTGTTGGAAAAGAAAGTTTATGGCTTTTAGCCTTTTGACAACTAGCACACAATGTTGGATTTGGCAATATAGAAGTAATAGA
>NC_036258.1:6026763-6028493 GCF_002742605.1 Olea europaea var. sylvestris | reverse complement strand
CCCAATCGGCATATGAGAAAGCTGAGATGTTGAGGTTGGTTGATGGACTGATGTAGAGACCAAAATGCAAGGTCCATTTAACGTATCCGAGGATCCTCTTGAGAGCTCGAAAATCAGCTTGAATTAGGATGTCTCTTGCATACTTCTTTTGACTTAGGAACATCCCTGTATCGGAATAAGTCACTTCTAGGCCCAAGAAATAATTTAGAAGGCCAAGATCCTTCATGGAAAACTCTTGTCGTAACTTGTGAATGAAAGTTTCAATGAGAGATTCATTGTTGCCTGTAATGATAATATCATCAACCTATAAGAGTAAATAAATGATCCATTTATTTGTTGAATGAACAGATAAACTGGAGTCAGCTTTGCTACAATTGAAGCCAATTTTGATTAAAAAATTGTTGAACCAATGGAACCTGCTCTCAGTGCTTGCTTTAAACCATAAATTGCCTTTTTGAGATGACATACATGATTTGGATTAGAAGAATTAATATATTCAGGTGATTGTTCCATATAAACCTCTTCTTGTAGCACACCATGCAAGAATGCGTTCTTTACGTCAAGTTGACGTATGTTCCAGCCACTAGATACTGCAATTTAGAGGACAATACGAACAGTAGAAGCTCGAAATACTGGACTGAATGTATCATTGAAATCAAGTCCATAGAGTTGAGTATAGCCTTTTGCAACAAGGCGTGCTTTGAACCTATCAATGGAACCATCTGAATAGTATTTGACTAGNATAACACATGATAGTTTTCCATTAAAAGTTGAGGAAAATAAATGAAAAGACATGTAAGTGGTTTCAGTTGCATACTGTGGGTAATGAATTCCACTTGCAATTGGACTTTGTAATTTGGCGACAGAGTCTATGCTGCTTAGCATTCGAAAATCTATATTTATTAATCCATAGATGAGATGAGCATTCCCGATGGTCGCTCCTTTCTTTTTGTTTCTCCTCTATCTTCACCTATCCAAACCCATATACCCAAGCCCTTTTTTCCATTTCACTCCGATCATTTTCCACATAGAAGAAAATTGAATCGCATTAAAGGATTGTTGGGCTGTGATGCCAATGATCAGTCCAACATAGGCGATGATGATAAAATCCAAGCCCAATAAGAAAAGAGCAAATTAACCGCTCTCTTGATACTTAGATGGCCTACTTAACCGAGCCCAATAATCAGCCCATTCCCTTAGTTGCTCTGGGACCATTGGATCAACCCATAGATCAATGGCTGATGGTCTTTACTTATTAAATAGACCCTTTGCTTTGCCCTATGAGGAGGATCGTCATTTTTCTTTCTCTCAGTGAGTCGTCTTCTTTCTGTAACCTTCAAGGGCTTTTGTCTTTGTGTTTTTAGCTTCTTTGTGTGAGATTATTTGGGAATTATCTTTGTGATAATCAAGTCCTTATGTGAATCTTCTCTGTGTGAGTGAATCGTTGTTCTTGTGGTTTGTCCATTTTGTGTTCCATTGAAGTAACTCTGTGGTTTGGGATATGTGAGGGCTTGCGGTTTGAGTTCGGTGTCTCAGTGATTTTTTTGGGGCTTTTGGTCTGAGCCTATGAAAGATTTACACTAGATGCTATGGTTTAGGTTTTATGTAAAGTTCTTGTACATTTTGGTTGTACGATTTTTCAGATTACTTTGGTTTTCGCAAAGTAGAGTCGGCTTTGGCTGAATTTGTAAATCATGAAAGTATGTTTAACAACCATTTGACCTCAGCTG
>NC_036258.1:6021769-6025787 GCF_002742605.1 Olea europaea var. sylvestris | reverse complement strand
CTTGTTGGAAAAGAAAGTTTATGGCTTTTAGCCTTTTGACAACTAGCACACAATGTTGGATTTGGCAATATAGAAGTAATAGATAGAGCCTTTTTTATTAGGCATGGAAATCATTCTAAATGAGACATGACCTAAATGGGCATGCCAAATTTCCAGGGACTACAAATATTTTGTTTGCTAATGACAGTAGAGAAAACTTGGTTTCCACGCTTCAGTATTTAAAGGCCATCTACATGATTATCGCTTGCCACCACCTTTCGAGTTTGAAGATTCTGTATGGTAAATTTATTGTCAATAAAAGAGGAAGATAAAATATAATCATGTGTTAGTTTACTGACAGAGAGCAAATTTTTGGTTAAATTTGGTACCACAAGAACATCATTTAATTTAAGACTTGGAGTGCGAGAGCACGAATCTATGTGTGTAATGGGTAGAGTGGATCCATTACCAACAATAACTTTGTCCTTACCAGTGTAAGGTTCCACCTTATCAAGTTGAGACACATCGGAGGTCATATGTGCGGACGTTCCTGTATCAGTATACCAATCTACAACGTCATTGCTAATGGTGCAGTTGGCAAGAGCTTCAACAAGGTTTGCATCGGATTTGATGTATTTATTTTTGCAATCCGTGGCATAGTGTTATTCTTCACGTCATATTTGACAATGAGGGAGATGTTTATAATGCCGCTTGCTATGGTTTCTTCCCTTTGATTGGCCACCTTTATATTTGTTTTGATAGTTGGTTGACCTTGCAGTTTGGTTGGAAGGAGCAGGGGGTGAATTCGCCACATACGCAGAGACACTACCTGCATTATGATAAATGGACTTGGAAAAAAGATCAAAGCTCTCTGCTTTAGGAACAATATCTTTGAAGCTTGGAGTAGGAGTTAAAGAGAGTTGAGTGGTGGAGAAAGTGGAAAATTCGGGGCCTAAGCCACGTAAATACTAGTGCACTTTATCAGTGTCTTCAACTGGACATCCCATTGCCAATAATTGATCACAATGAGCTTTGAATACTCGCGAGTATTGAGAAATACTACGAGAGCCACGCTTCATGAGATGGAGTTCATCCTTGATTTGAAGTTCACGGACTTAGATTTATGGCTGAATGTAGTTTCAAGAGAGTTCCAAACATCTTTTGATGTTGTAAGGCCAATGACAACAGAGAGCGCTTCCTCCTTGAGAGAAGAAAGAAGGAGGCTCATGACTAGTTGGTCATTTTGCTTCCAAAGATTGTGGGCTATGGGATCAGCTATAGCAAAGGACATTGGAGTTGACCCATCAATATATTCATAGAATTTTTGGCATTGGAGCAGGGGAACTACATGGCTGCGCCAGAGGAGAAAGTTCGTTGATGATAGCTTGATTGTAACCATGTGAACCATGGTGTTGAAAGAGAGGGTAGAAACAGAATTTTCGGAGGCCATAGAATCAAGTAGAGATTAATCCTATAGGGCTCTGATACCATGTAAGGGTTTAAAACCAGAAGTGAAACCACAGCAATTGCTTGTGGCATCGAGAGTTTATTAAATAGAAAAATGTTACATGAGTAAAAGATAATACAGCCATACAAAGAATGATACCTGTACGTTCTATAATTAGAACTAATCAACGTCTAAACCTTATACAAAGTCTGTAATGCCATAGTTGTCTCCTTAATGCTTGGACTGATTCTCTCCTTGATTGTTGTCTTGATTGTCTCTAGAATGTTGGACTGATTCTCTCCTTGATTACTGTCTTGATTTTCTCCAGAGACTAATTCTGTGTTGTTACCAATATTCTGGACTGGAAAATACACTTACTCTTAATGAAATGCAGGTTAGCTTTCCTAATATTAGAGATTCAACCATATTTGGCATGAATGCCATGTATTCCGCAATGAAGGCAAATTTGCGTTGCTTCAATCTATGGCAAGTGCGTGCTGTGTAAACTTGATGAGTTGGAAAACATCGCAGACAATCTATAGTTTCTTACCAAACTGAATATCTATTGCTAAGTGCAGTTGGATGGTCGACCCATGAGCGGAGACATTGGAAGAGGCGCCATAAGTAAAGCCATTTCTTTTGCTTCATATTTAGCCACAACAAGAGATAGGCCTAAAGGTTTATCGACTTCTCTTTGGGTGTTGTTTAGCAAGCTGAATGTCTCCTGAAATTAGTCGTCTTCTTATTATGCTACAGGTTTTCTTCAAATAGTTGGTGGCACTAATGCTTTCACAGTCGGGAGTTTGAAGAAAAGGAGATTGTTCCAAACAAAAACCATATTCGGTATTAAACGTAGTTGTAGCTTTGAATTCTGATATGGTCTTTTAAATTCATTGCAGTATTGCATATCTCGATCGAATTGAACAGTATAATATATAAGATTTTAGCTTATATTTGTTCTTCTAGACCATTGTGTACTTTATGTCCACTTTATCAAACAAGCCATCGGTGCCTCCATTTAGTTAATTGAAAATGGATCTTATCACGTTGTAGATGAATCATATGATGGATCTGAGCACTTACATTCGGTTAGTTCGTCCCACACATTGATTAGTGGAGTAGCTTTTGGTGGCTATGCCTAAGGACAGATGCAAATATTTTACATTAGGGAGTCACAATCAAATTTTTAAAAAAGAGAGGAATTTTTTTATTACTTTATATAGGTTATAAACTGTTATACTTCTTTTTCATCTCGATTATTTTTACATCTAAAATTTTATATATATAAAAAAAAAAATTTGATCATTTTTAGGATTTTTTTTTTATTGTTACTTTTTCTCTCAATTAATTAATTTTTTTAAAAAAATAATCTAATAAATTTCCTAATAAAATTTTTGACCTCATTTTGAAAAAAATTAATTGATCGAGAGGAAAATGTAACAATGATAAAAAAAAAATCATAAAAATGATTGAATTTTTTTATATAAAATTTTTTCAGATATAAAAATAATCAAGATGAAAAAGTAGTATAACAATTTATAGGCCTTATGAAGTAATAAAAGTTTTATTAAGAATTTTTACGTCCAAAAAAATAAATTTTGATGTCATACCACATATAAAATATTCTAATAAAATGATGTAGATTATATTGAGAAATTTTTCGGGCAAAAATAATAAACATTAATAAAATAATTGATTCTTTTTCCAAAAAAGACGAGTTATACGTTTATTTTTAGCATACACGTTTGACGTACGTTAAATTATTTTCGATATTCATTTAGATCATTCGATATGTTTATTATATAGTTCTCGAAATGAATTTTGAGATGATATAGAAGATTTATGAATATGGTTAGCATATAATCGTCGAAATTTTTTTAAAGTTAGCTTGTTATCGAAATTCTTGAAATATTAGTTTGGAACTGCCTATTTTGACGTGTCATAACTTTTGCTGCAATTGACCATTTCGTACAACATTAATGATGTGAAAATACTAAACTGTGAGTATTTCAAAATGATATTAAAAATATAATATTTCAATTTCATTTGATAATTCATAGAGAGCTCGAAATAAAAAATTTGAAAAAACTGGAGGGTCAAGTGATCCTAGGGGACCTCCCTTGGGTTCGCCCCTGGCTATCTTTATCGTTACCTTTTATCTTATCTATCGTAAATTCTGTTGCAATATAAAAGGTAACGATAAGGATAGCCAGGGGCGGATGAAAACTTCAGTGATCTCCAGTGTAATTAACCCCAATTTTTATAACCACTATATATAGGTTGCATGTTTTATTCATAGCAAAGATAAAACATAATACAAATTCAGAAAGGAATTCGGCCTGATCTTCAACTAAAGGCGTAATGAAATAAACTTACATTGTTTAGAGAATCAGAGCACGTGATAAAAGTTAAAGAAACTACACGTTATTTATAATAGTCATATTCATTGTCATAATACGTCGAATTTAGTCTCTCTGACTCCTAGATATTTTCAAAGATTTCATAAATGGCTTCTCTTCCAACAGGCTCCTAGTCAAATTAGGAGTCGCTGCATATATATGAATAAAATGATGCCACAATTTTTTTTTTTTT
>NC_036258.1:5995669-6021099 GCF_002742605.1 Olea europaea var. sylvestris | reverse complement strand
TTTGGGTATTGGAGTTCCTTGCAATTCTTTCTTCTGACTACTTTCATTGTATTCTTATATTTTATCTTCAATTATTTCTAATTACAATTTTCTTCTAGATATTCTATTAGTATGGGAAATTTTATTTTGTTGAACTTTTATATTTGTTGTTTATTTTGTTGATTAAAACCACAAAGGACAGATAAATTTTTTATTCCCTAACGAATATTTTTGTCATCATCAAGGACAACATGTATTAATTAATAGAGGATGAGGATAAAAATACTAAAAGAGAAAATTGGATATGTAAGTGTAAATATGAGCAAAAGTTGAGGACTTTTATTGATATTTTATTGTAATTAACAAAAAGTGTACTACAGTACTAATATAACTAGTCCCTAGTCAATCATGGATAGCTACGTATATTTTTAAGGTTTTAGATTAAAATATTAAGGCCTGTTTGTTAGGGTTTTTTTTCCATGGAAAATGAAAGTTTTCCATTTTCACCCAATTTCTCCTTTGATTCCCAAAATTTTCCAGGTAATTCATTTTCTACTTCTCCATTGCGTGGCCTCATTTTCTTGATTTTGAAGGAATTCCAATTCCTTGGGTTTTGGTGAGAAAATTGGATTTTCATCTTTAAATTTTTTAATTTTATTATTATTATTTTTTTTGGTAATGGAAACAAATTCTATCTATAATTATAAAAAATCTATCCATTTAATTGACAATTTTCATGAAAAATAAAGTCAAACGAATACCAAATGATTCAAAATTTCAACATTTTTCAAATAAAAATTATATCAATCAAACACATTTAATTGATATTTCCCAGTAAAACAAGTTCTAAGCAATTTAATTCCCTGAAATTCGTTTTCTTTCCACCCAAATTCCATTATTGCAATCAAACGGACCCTAACATAAGTTTACTTAATTCCAAGTTTAAGATAATTTTAAATAATGCACCCGCAACTAGCATCCACTTGAGAAGTCTAAGACTCTAATGGAATAAAATATAAATTGTGCTAAGGTACAACAATTTTGATAGCCCTTCACATGTGAGGTCGGAGCACAATATTAAATAATCATGAACCCCACGTTTGTGAGGTTGTTGCCAAACTATCTGTTTACACTTAAGTCTAAAATAGTATAACTATAGACAAATGGAAGACACACAGGGTGGTAATAAGGATTTATTGAGAATATATGGAGTTTATATTCTATGTATAGTATAATAAAGAATACACTTGGTCAATATTTGCTATGCTCAACTAGACATTACAAGATCAAATAAAAGAAAAAGAAAGCCTTTCATGAGGTGGTCGAGTTGATGGAGTAGGTGAGCGTGGAAGCCTTCGGTCACAAGTTCGATTCTCCCTACCAACACTTTTTCATTCGAATCTGTCACAACGAGCTTGCCTAGTGCGGTTTACTTGGCCGGCGTGGTTTGCAGGCTATTGCGTCGACCCGAAAATTTATCCAGTGCGCACCTAAAGGGTAGTGCTGCGGGTTCCTTCATCATTAAAAAAAAATAAAACAAAATAAAATTTTAGATAATTTTTGTCCTAGATTGCCTGACAATATGTCTCAAATATGTCCACGTCGATCCAATAAATAAGAGTGGATGGCATCACACTGTTGTGCGAATGGCCAATTTAACTTTTTTTTTTTATATTTTAAAATATGATTTGAATCGAAAAAGATCAAAATAAAATAAATTAATTGGGTCTTGTTCCTCGTTTCCCCTGCATTTACCATTTGGAGTGAGAAATTGCGAAACTAATCGGAGATTCGGAGGAGGAGAATTTACTGTATAGATAGTTCCGTTTCCATATATATATATATATATATATATATACATACATATATATATACATACACACGCAGACAATTAGTAGATTTTGAAAAAATTTTAATGTATGAATTTGTTGCCATAATTTACCAAAGTATTTAAAATGCGGACCGAATTAATTGACTTGGTAGCCGTATAGTTTGGTATAAACTATTAAATTTGACATGTACCGGACGTCACTTTCAATTAATTTCATAAATGTCCTTCCATTACCCCCAAATTACCAGATAATGACCAAATTCATTAATTCATTTATAAAATAAATTATAATCACTTCAATGAAATTAAAGTACCTGCAAATTTTGTTTGGTTCAATAATGTTGGAATGAAAATGACAAATCATTCATTTAGTATAATATTAATTCGAATCACGAAATTGGAAAAGCTCTCTTAATTTGAAAAATAAGAAAATCCTATGACAAATTATCTTTTTATCAATTTGAAACATGAAAATATCTCTTTTGAATAGTAAAATCCTATTATTAGACAAAAAAATTAAAATAATGTTAGCAAAGTAATTTAAACGTAAACTAATAAAATAAGCAACAATAATTTAATTAAATAAGTTGGGTAACGTTTGTATGATATTGAATATTACAATTAGATAATATCCTTTTTTAAGTTAAGTTAAAACGTGCTCAAAATTTATACAACCGTGCTACACAAATAGGTTTAATGAAATAAATTTTTTTTTCCAGATTACAAATGGCGATTTTCCATTAAAAGTTGAAAAAATAAATGAAAAAACACCCAATTACGAACCTGTCAAATTGGCCCTATAACTGCACCATGGTAGTTTCCCCGTCCAAGGAGCTTTTTCCAAGGAAAAATGTTAAGTGTACAGATTTTGTTTCACAAATTTTTTACGGGCGGCATCTGTGTGGTTCGAATTTTTTATTTTTTATTTTTATCTTTCAACCAAATTTTGCGAAGTGACCTACGTGTATGAATTCTGTGTACCATATTCTATAAGTGCACCAACTTTCTTTTCCAAATGTATATGCAAATGGGTCAAACTTTTGGACAAGAATTTAAATATCAAACAATGACTATAATTTAGTATAGAGACAAGTCGAATTGGACTTTTCAATTACATTACTGCACTTGACTCGACAATGAAGTGAGGCCTGCGTCTGTTTCATGCAGATGCACCTTGCTAAAATTGTCAAAATTGGCATCTTTAAACTATAATTTGTTTACTTGGAAATGAATTGTGTGTTTCACATTGTATCAATCAATTATTTTTTTACATGGAAATTTGAATTGTTCTATAATATGCCACCGAATTTCTTTAAAATTCAACACTCTCAACTCTCAAGTAGGCAACATTGAAAAATTATTTAAAAAATCAAATACAGAATAGAACTTGCTTTACTCTGCTATAATACGGAAATTTTCGCTTTGCTCTTACATTCCATAATGGACAGAATGGTTGGAAACTTGGGATCGTAAAAGAATTCGAGTACCATTCTGATGGCCTCTTTTATGATCCATTTTCCTCCAAGACATTCGTACGTAGGATGCAAAATCAATGCGCAGTTAGAGTCCCATACAATGGATGGCATTTTTGTAGTTATCCCAAAATCATTGGTCGTTTACTTCACAAATTCTCGATTGGTCAAGCCAACCGTCAGGTCCACCTACCCCCAATCAGCAGCCCGCCATCACTTCAAATCCCTTTCAAGTTTTCTTTCTTTAGCGCTTCTTTGACGTTGATTTAGATTTTTTTCTACGTGCTCATTTTTAATTAAATATTCACGTAACAAAAAATTTTGTACATAAATTTAAAATTTTTCAGTATTTTTTAATCACAAATTTTCTTAAAAATTATTATTCAAAATATTTTTTGATCAAATAATAGCCATCAAACAGAAACTTAATAAAATCATAAAACTTCGACACCTACCTCATATATACATACACAATAAATACAAACGCCCTCACTATGTGGAAAAATGTGTATTGGAGATGGAAGGTGGTTTTATTAAGCTATATATAAAAATGTAATTTACGTTAAAACTTATATATGATCGTGACTTGTTTAAGAAAAAAATTTGTCGTGTGATAAAATTCGTATGAACTAGAGAAAGAAATTTTATTAAGTAACGCTACTCATGTGGTAACATATATATTTTGTGCTTGTTTGGTAGGGATTTTGATAATTAATTTTTTAACCATCAGAGAGAGAAAGTGGATCCTACTTGTAAAAGAAAAATTAAAAAATGACTATTGAAATAATGAAATAATTGTCAAAAAATTGATTTTTAAATCCTACCAAACAAGCTTTTATTTTAATATAATATTGACTTGTTTAATTGTAATTTTCATTCATTCTATCATTTAACATTACCTGAATTGATATTACAGCAATGATATTGGATAGCATTATTCATAATCAAATGCGAACCTCCCCAACCCGAACAGTCCAACAGCCACCCGCTGATGGTGAGTGGCCACAGCCCACCTTCTTTTAACGACAATTCCTATATAAATTCAATTTCCCTCTACTCTTCTCCTATATTAAAACTCCCAGGTTGTTTCTTTTTCTAATTACTTAAGGCGGAGAGTCCGATTCTTTTGGATTCAAGGGTTGGTACGTTTTGTTCAATTCTTGCAGTCCATTCTATCCTTGTTCAAATCTTCATTGAAGTTTCTGGGTTGCGTAATTTTGTATTCTTGGATCTGTTTTGTAGTTATTTTCGTATGATCTATTATTCCAGTCAGTGTCTGTTACTGGAGAAGGGTTTAATTTATCTGATCTCTGTTTTATATATTATTTTCCGATGTTCACGAGGAAACATGCCTTCATTTGTTGTTTACTGAAGCTATTTTGGGATTTAAATTCTCTTGGAGAACAGATCTCTGCTTTAACGCTCAAATAAAAGTTCTGAAAGAAAGTGTTCTGTTCGGGATTTTATTGCTTGCAATTTGTCAATTAAACAAAGATCTGCATATCGGAAAAAGTGAGATTTTTTACTTGGCATGCAGTAATGAGATTTTTTGATTGATCAGATTTCAAGGTTATTATTGTGGTAGCATTACAATTGATTTCAATGGAGTAATGATTTACTCCAGATTTCTTTTTGTCCATTGTTGAAATAATCGAGAATGAAATTATGTCCTGATCTTGAGAACTTACTTGTTAGGTGTAACTTGGTTTAAAATACTAATTCAAAGAGTTACTGATGTCCCTTATTGATAGAAATGGCCTGCAGTTTAACAGTGTACTGAAATTTTTTGTCAGATCACCAGATTTGTTGAGATGAGCTCATAAGTGAGTCTTTTAGGATTAGCTTGGATGATTGTGGGAAAATATCAGTTAATTGGGTTGTGCTCCTCCTGTGATTACTGATTATACACATGCCTGCAAATGTTATAATTAAATAGTTCTTGTTTACATGATTTCTTATTTACATATTTAGTTTATAATATTAGGAAACACTTTTTAATTTTTGTAAGAGTTTATGTGTGCTGATTTGAAGTTCTCATCCAGGTGCTTCTGCAGCTAAATATCATGGCAACTGGCCAACTTTTCTCGAAAACTACACAAGCATTATTTTACAATTACAAGCAACTGCCTATTCAGCGGATGCTTGATTTTGACTTCCTTTGTGGTAAGTATGAGAGTAACATCTCATGCTCTTATTTATATGATCCGGAAATGAGTTTGTTGTTTTAGTAGGATTTTCATTGTTGATCGGCATTTGTTCCTTGTTCTGCAGGGAGAGAAACACCTTCTGTTGCTGGAATTATAAATCCTGGTTCCGAGGGATTCCAGAAACTCTTTTTTGGTCAAGAGGAAATTGCAATTCCTGTTCACTCCACGTATGTTTTATTTTTTTCTACTAATTCATATTGCATTCAGTGTTTGATGCGACTTGAATGCAAAAGGACGCTTACCTTTCTTCCTTGTTGCAGTATTGAAGCTGCCTGTGCTGCACATCCTACAGCTGATGTTTTCATTAACTTTGCATCATTTAGAAGGTTTTTCTTGTCTTATTTACAAATATATCAATGCCGGTTTCTTGTGTCATCATAATAGCGATAATTACACTGTTCTTTCAGTGCTGCTGCTTCGTCCTTGTCCGCTCTTAAGCAGCCAACCATTAAAGTTGTGGCTATTATAGCTGAGGGTGTCCCAGAATCAGACACCAAGCAATTGATTGGGTATGCAAAGGCAAACAATAAGGTAATGTCAAAATGTATTTTTCATCTCTGATTGGAACAATGAGATGCATTTAAAACAAATATTTCTCTTGTACCCGAAGGTATATCTCTTTTCATTTGGGAGTGCTATTCAGAGCTGTGTCTGATTACATAGATGAATGTGTTTCAGGTTGTCATTGGCCCGGCTACAGTCGGTGGTATTCAAGCTGGAGCATTTAAGATTGGTGATACTGCTGGAACAATTGATAATATTATTCACTGCAAGTTGTACAGACCTGGATCTGTTGGCTTTGTGTCCAAATCTGTAAGTAATCATATAAAAGTTTTTTCTTTGATAGTTTTGTACGAAATACATAGTTTAATATGTATATAAGGTTTTCTTTTGCGCATTATCTTCTAGCACACTAATTCTTTGATTAAAAGGTTCTGGGTCAAGGTCTATTGATGCATCTATCGTTATACAGTCTCACTAATTTACATGCTTAACTGAATGAAGCTTTATTCAGTAATTCTTGTAGGCAACATTTGTTTCTTTTTCCATTTTGCTCAATTGAGGCTAGCTCTAAAGTTTTCAGTGATGCGATTTTTAAAATCTTTAGTGATATTCATTTTTCTGCTTTTAAGCGGGATGGTGTAACACTGATCAAACTTTTGTTATGATACTACATTTTTTACCTTGAATAGAGCATAATTATTAGCTGAATCTGCATATTTATGATTTACATTCTAACAATCCCTCTCTTGAATTACAGGGTGGTATGTCTAATGAATTATACAACACCATTGCCCGTGTCAGTGATGGAATTTATGAAGGTGGGAAATTTTACTCCTGCACCTGAAATGAATTTTGCTTAATGTTATTTTTCATGAGGTTGGAATTTATTCTAAGCTTAATTGTTATTTTTATAGGTGTTGCCATTGGAGGAGATGTGTTCCCTGGGTCAACGCTTTCTGATCATGTCCTGCGGTTTAACAATATCCCTCAGGTATATCAGTTTATTGGTGAAAATGGTTATTTCATTTGTATTGCTAATATCTTTGCTAGAGGGACCTTGGTCTTAAAGTTGCATATGCATTTTATTATGAAAAAGCATGATTAAATTAATGCTGGCATATCATGTTGTTTTGTTAATTACGTTTGTTTAACATTTTCATATTAAGAGTTCTCAAAGATTGACAGAATTTGTGAAACTATTCACTTGGTTTTTAGGAACATGCTTTCCACCCAACCGTTTTGTTCCATATTTTGTCTGTGGATGGCATGTAAGATGACACTAATGTTCTCTTAACTTTGACTTTCTTACTCAAACCAGGTCAAAATGATAGTTGTTCTCGGTGAACTTGGTGGACGTGATGAATATTCCCTAGTCGAGGCTCTCAAACAGGGGAAAATCAACAAACCTGTGGTTGCTTGGGTCAGTGGAACTTGTGCTAGGCTTTTCAAATCAGAAGTACAGTTTGGTCATGCGGTGAGCAAATACCACCTCTTGGTTATATCTATTATGATTTATAACGTAGGAAATATCTAAAACTTTGCTTTATTATATATATTTAGGGGGCAAAGAGTGGTGGTGAGATTGAGTCTGCACAGGCCAAGAATGAAGCACTTAGGGAAGCTGGAGCTGTCGTTCCCACTTCATATGAAGCATTTGAAGGTGCAATCAAAGAGACATTTCAGAAGTTGGTGAGTAAAATATACTTTTAAGCAACATTTCATTCCAATCACTGTTGAATATTTTACATTTTTCTTACGTTTAAGAATGTCAAGTACTTATTTGAAAGTATCTCTTATCTTTCCGTTAATATAAATAACTTATTTCCAATTTTGACTAACAAGTTTAAAATTTATATAGTTTTCAATCTGAGCGATGCTCTTGCTATTCATATGTTATGCTGTTCAAACCTACTTTGCTGAAATGCCTGGTTGCATTTTTTACAGGTTGAGGATGGAAAAATTCCACCAGTGAAGGAGATGACACCCCCTCAAATTCCCGAGGATCTTAATATAGCAATTAAGAGTGGAAAAGTTCGGGCTCCAACACATATTATTTCTACAATCTCTGATGATAGGGGTGAGTATGACCTTTTTCATGTGCTCGGTAACTTTTTATACAATGAATCGAAAAGAATTTGAACTGCTCATAATAACTCGCAATTCATTTTCCAGGTGAAGAGCCAGCTTATGCTGGCGTCCCAATGTCCTCCATTGTTGAACAGGGATTAGGTGCAGGTGATGTCATTTCCTTATTGTGGTTCAAACGAAGCCTTCCACGATATTGTACACGTTTTATCGAAGTGAGTTTCTTGTAATCTTGTATTTTTCCACTTCCTTTTGTTTTAACTTTCAAGGTTATGCATTTAAGAAGAGGGTTATATATCTAGCCAGTTATTTTATATTTTCAACTGTCTTTTCCAATTTTGCTTTTGAACTTATTCCCATTTTCTCATGACCAGATCTGCATCATGTTATGTGCTGACCATGGTCCCTGTGTCTCTGGTGCTCACAACACCATCGTTACTGCTCGGGCTGGAAAAGACCTAGTGTCAAGTCTTGTTTCAGGTGGGTTACTCATCACGTCTTTTAAATGGGATAGTTTATTATTGCTTATCGGAAAAGGAAATATATGGAATGCTTATGCTTTTGACGTATTTCGCGAAAAATAATGTCATTATGGGCTCTTTTCATGATATTGGAGTGACATGCTTTAGTTATTTATTTATTTTTTTTGTTGGAAACAGGATTATTAACAATTGGTCCCCGATTTGGTGGGGCTATTGATGATGCTGCTCGATACTTCAAGGATGCTTATGACAAGGTAAGCTGTCTTGATTCATGAGAATTACCAGAAAAAATGATGAATCCCTATTCTTTAGGTATTCTGATCCTTCTAAAATGGCATATCTCACGCT
Source organism: Olea europaea var. sylvestris (assembly GCF_002742605.1). NCBI lineage: Eukaryota > Viridiplantae > Streptophyta > Magnoliopsida > Lamiales > Oleaceae > Olea > Olea europaea. Next base: position 6,012,191 of record NC_036258.1, on the reverse strand, counting down.
GCGTCATTTCAGAGTCTTACACCTTATGAATTTGTTGAAGGCATGAAAAAGAAGGGCATTCGTGTACCAGGTATTGGACACAGGTAATAAGAACCTTAACGATATACTGACCTCTTTCTTAGCCTATTTTTTTCTGGGCAATTATTTTTTCCTTTTTAGGGAAACATGATTTTTTCATGATATAGTAACTCTAATTCCTGGATGATCTTGTATTATTTTCGAGTTTTGTCTCTTCAAATCTCATTCTGAGTAAATTTCGTTTTCTCTTTAATAAAAGAATCAAGAGCGCTGACAACAGAGATAAGAGAGTAGAATTACTACAAAGATTTGCACGTTCCAATTTTCCCTCTGTCAAATACATGGAATACGCAGTTGAAGTTGAAACCTACACCCTTTCAAAAGCAAACAACTTAGTGCTTAACGTTGATGGTGCTATCGGTTCCCTATTCTTGGATCTCCTTGCTGGCAGCGGAATGTTCACCAAACAAGAAATCGATGAAATTGTCGAGATTGGTTACCTGAACGGGCTCTTTGTGCTGGCACGTTCCATTGGTCTCATTGGGTGAGTTTTAGATCAACTGTCGTCTATTATCGTCTTATAGACGTTCCCATGCCGACCCCATATGGCCTGGTACAGGACGTGTAGTATCCCAAGGCCTTGGCTTGCCCATTTTCACACCTCTATATCATCTTTTCCCATCTTTTTTCGAGTCCTATGTTTATCTTTCTTATTGATAATTAAGTTAATCTGCTCTTTTCAAATTCAGGCATACCTTCGACCAGAAGAGATTGAAGCAGCCACTTTACCGTCATCCATGGGAAGATGTTCTCTACACCAAGTAAAATTTTACTGATAAAAACACGGGTGATGCTACCGCCACCTGCCACATACCCGCTTTGAAATTCAGACTTTTTGTTTTTTCGTCAGTGGTTTACTAAGTAAATGTCTCGTGTACTTGAATTCCAAGTTTAGCATTAGTTCACCAAGAGGGAACACAATTTTATCATTTATAATCAAGAATTAGCCGCCACGAAAAGTTCTATGTTTGTAGCTTATGGAAGAAATAACATTTGCATTCTTGTACTGATTGAAAATCCTGATTCTGATAAAAGGGCTTTTCACCTCTCTTCTTGTATGACTCAGTGTCTCTTCTGGTCGAGTACATTGTTTTCTATTTTCTTGCTTCTGGTTCACCGATCGTGATTTTTATTGGGTAATTGGCACAAAATGTCTCTGCCTTTTAAGATTTTTGTGGAAAACGTCATTATCTTTTATTTTTTAGCATTTTTACTCTTACTTTCTATCTTTCATTGCGTAAAAGGTCATTTTTTACGATTTTACCCTCTTATTCAAATAAAGCAAAAGGAAAAAAAGAAAAAAAGAAGACTAGTTGCAACTATAGCCCCAAATTTTCAAAAAATTACAAATCAATCAGAAATAATTGCATCCTTTTATATTGAATATAAACAAAAATTTTATAACCATAATCTATTTTAAATAATCAACAAAATACATTTGCTCCAATCCATTAAAAGCGTAACATTACCCATCTCACTTCCCAAATAATACAACATCGAAATTTTCCTGCAAGCCTCGAGAATTGAATTCATTGAACAACCCATACATCTCATTTATGAAACTTGAGAAAAAAGTAGTTTGCTCAACGCAAGTAAACGACATGAAGTAGGAGCTATAGAAATAGTTTGTGAGGGCCTTCTGGAGTTCTTTGGTGGCTTGTAATTTTTTGAAGTTTTGGGACTATGGTTGCAATTAATTCTTTATTTTTTGCTTTATTTGAATATGAGGGTAAAATCGTCAGAACGGATGAAAATGACATTTTGCGCAATAAAAGGTGGAAGGTAGGGTGAAAATGTCAAAAAATGAAAGATATGGATTTTTTTTTATAAAAACCTTGAAAGGTAGGTACGTTTGTGCCAATTACCCATTTTTAAAGTTTCTTTTTTATTTTATTTTATTTTCTTCTTATAATTATTTTTTCACTCCCAAGGTTTAATTGTTAAGAAAGTTAGACAACTCTCTAGTGAAGAAAACGGAACACACTTGAAGAATGACCTAGTGTTCGCAAGTCTAGTGTAAACATAAAAGAAGCTTTCCTGCATAGTAGTTATGGTGAAACCAAACGAAGATGTTATTGCAAACATTGGTAGACATGTTCAAGTTAGCAAATATCAACTATCTTGTCCTTTTCACTTTGCTCCACACATCAAACCTACTATGTCCTGTTTGATTTCAAATCAACCGAGACATACTATCTTAATACCCATGTCAACTTACACACACGACTCACGAGCGCTCATAAACAAGAGATGTATGACTTGGTTGATTGAAGCATGTTTCAGGTCGACTCAAAGATTCATACGCCATTTTATTAGAGCAATACATATACATGTCAACAAGAGGTGGAGCTATTAAAACTAAAGGAGATTGAACCATTTTCTTGGTCCGCTGAAAGAGGCTCCCATTCATAAAAATGGCATGATTAATAGAACAGAAGGAGAAGTATATGAAAGTTAACTTAGCTAATCATATTTGTTAAGAATTTAATTACTTCACATCTATCAGCAGATTTAACAACCAAAAAACGTTGGGGGCGAAGAAGGATTTACTTGGTTCACTCTCCACTAAATGTAAGTTTTGTTTGTTCTTGTGTGTAAGGGTGTGCTCGTTCCATTATTGTACAAGTCTTGAAGCTATTTATTTATTTTATTAGAAAAATGATTAATAATCTATTCAACTTGTCATCTTGATAGACCAAATTGACGTTTTTAATATAATAGGATAGATGCATACAAAAGATTATGAATAAGAAAAAGTAATTAGTATAAAACGTGCATTATTGAATGCATGAATATTTGTATGTATAATGTGCATTTTGCACGTTTTATACTAATTAATTTGCTTATTAAGAGATCTTTTTAATATCTAAAGGTGAAATTGACTGTGAATAATTATGAAGATAAGCATTGGGAAAACAAAAAGAAATTAGGAAGATAGTATAATTAGACATATTATTTTGTATTCATATCTAATCGTGTTAATGAAAGTAGACTGTTATCTTGTACTCGAGTACATAAGTTGGCTTCGGGGGCACAACCTTGGCCTAGTTCTCGAGCAAAGTGACCCACAATACCACATCGATCGGGACTCTATCCTATGAGATGAATTTAAAAAGTTGATTTGGGCATAATATATCGCTTATAATTCTCGCCAAACTTCTATTCACTCCCCCTATAAATAGCATCTGTTACGTGTTGACACTTGGCCGACCCATTGGGCCGATGGTCCACCCCTTTCGAACCACGTTACATCTTATTCGAGGCCCCAAGCCATACGTGGCCCAAGTGCTGACAAAAGCTAATATGCCGAGGTGACCTTCTAGCCAAGGGCCATCACTCCAAGGCCCCATCTTATTCGAGGCCCTGAGATTCTGAGCGGCACTCCTCCCCATAGATTCGGTCTTACGCAAGGATCCTTCTTGATGAATTGATGGGACACTCATCATAGAGTGCAAGTGTCTTGTCTTGTCAATGTAGTGGCGGAGTCGCTGACTAATAAATGTGTAGTAGACTAGAAAGTCAAATGTGATACTTATAATTTAACATGTAAACTTACTAGATGAGCCCACGTGTATTCCCAACCAAGGACTACGATCTAAGTTGTAATACTATAAATATTCTCTCATGTATCTCTCACAAACGTAATGCAATATTCAACACAAGAACAAAATACAACATTCTTTACATTTTACTCTCTTGCAACATACATGAATTCATACTCGCATTCAACAAACATCGATTGGTAATTATTGTACAATTGTTAGACAAATATCTCGTTGAATTCCAAACGTTCTCGTCCTGCACCTTTGACTCGCTCCTACGCCCCCTTTTGATATTATTTCTAGACAGTCCACGTGTCTTAGCGTGTTGGACCAAGTTTACGTGTGCACGGGTGGGTCTGGTATTTGTTAGCAACATATTTTGGGGTCAACAGATTGACGCCGTCTGTGAAAAACCATACTATAACCACGAGCAACCGTGTGAAGAAAGCTTACCAAAAAGGAGATTCGGGCATCCCTCTTGAAAGAGGATTTGTTCTTGGAAAAGAACAAGTGGAAGCCCCATAACTTAGCAAAAATTTGAAGTTGGAATAGAAGAGAATGAATTCAGACGAGGATGTACCCCCTAGGAGGGTAAAAGAGAATGTGGGGATGCCCCCACCAGCAGCTGCCCCTGCAGCTCAGCATCGATCTCACCACCACCACAGAAGAGGTGGCATGCGGATGATTGCTCAGCTATCAAGAGAGATGGCCGCGAACATGAGGGACATTACTAACCAAAACATGGCCATGAGAGAACTCATGGTCCAAATGCAGAGCCAGGGAGGCTTCCCCATTCCTCCCTATATACCCCAAGAACATTATGACCAAGATGAAGTTCAAAGCCAAAGGGCTGTACTGCCAGAATATAGCCGAGACAGGAGCCCCATGGAGATGGAAGTAAAAGTTGATGCTTCCTACAATTATGCTACTGGCCGACCCACCGAGGCCCGACATAACCAAGTCAACTTTCCACTAGCATATGACCCAAAACAAAGACCTAGGAGGTCTAACAGCGTCTTTGACAGAATTAGCCCTGTAGAACCGAGGTACAGGCAACAGCAACAATAGCAACGCGAGCCTCGGAATAGACCACAGCCCCCACCTTTGATGTCTTATCAGCTAGAGGAAAGGCATAAGAATGCCCCCGTGCTATTTAGCCTAGAAATAGACGCCAAAGGAGGGAAGAGGAGGCTAGAACCCAGGCTGGACACCCTTTCATCAAATACCCATGTATGAAGTCGAGGAAAATAATGACTCAGATGAGTAGCAAAGGTCTTGTGACTTGGACGACGACAATGAAAATCTGCCATTCTCAAGGGAACTAAGAAGTGCCCAGGTTCCGAGCCACTATGTGATGCCCAAAATACTAAAGTATGACGGGAGAGGTGACTCGGAGAAACATCTAAGCGCTTATAAAACTCATATGAGCCTTAGAGGCGCCACCCCAACTGTGAAGTGTAGAGCTTTTCATTTGACATTTAGTGGAGCAGCTGAAATTTGGTATAGTTGACTGCCACCTGAGAGCATAAGGAGTTGGCCAGAATTCAAGAACACCTTCCTAAAAAGGTTTGTAGTGAGCAAAGAAGGAGAGGCCCCTATCCAGCACCTTCAAGACATGAGGCAAGCGCATGGGAAATCCCTAAAAAGCTTTTTATCATCCTACATACTTTGTGCAAGTCACCGATCGCGAGACTTTATCAGCCCTAAGAGGAGATTTGAATATGAATACCTTATTTTGGAGGGACGTGCAAAACCAAGATCCCACCACCTATGACGCCCTATTGGAAATGATGGGACGGGAGTTATCAATGATGAATTAATTGAACACCGAAATCGGGCTAGCAGAGGCCTCCCATCTCAACAGAGATAGCACGCTAGGAGACCGACCTCCCACTTGATGGACTACCAAATGAACCCACTTGGTAATGGAAATTTAGGGCAAGCACTTGCCACAACCACTTTGAACTCATTTCCAACTTTGGCATATGAAGATGTCAATCCAACTACTACTGACCCGCAAGTAGAAACTTCACAACAGGTCCCCCGTAGAGGAAGAGGCCGGGGCGTGATTCAGGACCTAGAAATAGGCCTAATCATAATCCCCCGATTATTGTACGTACCACCACTCCTACAGTCATGACACGTTCGAGTGTCGGGAGTATGCATACCGTAACCGGCGAGAACACTCCCAAGACAAGAGGAATGAGTCATCACAGATGAACAGGCCCCCGCCTATGAATGACCAGCGACCTAGGCACGAGGAGGCTGCTCCCTGCCAGTGAGATGTATCCCTCGGCCGAAGGGAACATGGCACGGAGAGACCCAGGAAGGACACATGCATCATGGGAATCACCATGCACGAGAAAAGGCCCCTATTCACAAGATAGATACCATATTTGGAGGCCTTTACGTTGGAGGGGAGACTTGAAACGCAAAACAGAACTATGCCCGAGAGGCTAAACGCCTCCCACTAACCAGTTATATCCTAGACAACACCTCCTGAAGGAACCAAGTACCGCACATCGTCTTCACCCAAGAGGACTTTGAAGGGGTTCACTACTCCTATTGTGATGCACTTTTGGTAAGGGTCGTTGTGGCCCGAAATGGACTCAAGCGAATGCTAGTAGACAATGGCAGCTCCGTTAACATCCTGTTCGGGTCCTCCTTTGATAATATGATCCTGGACCACGAGCTGACGCCCACCACCACTCCTCTATACGGATTTATCGGAGATAGTTTCACTTCGAGAGGAAAAATAATGTTGACGGTAGAAATGGGAGAATCCCCCAAACTACTATGAACTTCATGGAATTCTTCATTGTAGACAGTTGGTCAGCTTACCAAGGAGTCTTAGGTGGACCATCCCTGAAAGAGTTAGGGGTTGTCACTTCCATCCACCACTTATGCATGAAACTCCCAACCGGGAATGGGGTGATAACAGTGAGAGGTGACCAAAGATGATCCAGAGAATACTACTTGAGCTCTATTAGAAGGTTGAGCCTCGTGATGTACACACCATCCTGACTGATGTGGATATGGCAGACGTCCCAAGCGAGGCCCCTCCCGAACGAGAGGATTTGAGATGATCGACGCATCTCTCGAACAGGAAGAACTCTCCATGATCGATGAGATCGATCCCCGTGTAACTAAACATGAACTCCAAGCAACTCCGATTGAGGAAATAGAAAGCTTCTCGGTCGACCCTCGTGACCCCGTGAACGTGTTGTCCTGACTGATGTGGATATGGCAGACGTCCCAAGCGAGGCCCCTCCCGAACGAGAGGATTTGAGATGATCGACGCATCTCTCGATCAGGAAGAACTCTCCATGATCGATGAGATCGATCCCCGTGTAACTAAACATGAACTCCAAGCAACTCCGATTGAGGAAATAGAAAGCTTCTCGGTCGACCCTCGTGACCCCGTGAACGTGTTAAAAGTAGGTATAGGCCTGGATGACGACATGAAAGAAAAATTGAAAGACTTTCTCTACAAGAACCTTGACGTCTTTGCTTGGAGGCATGAAGACATGGTGGGCATAGACTCCAAGGTCAGCTGTCACCACCTAAAGATAGATCCTAAAGTTGCCCCGCATCGACAGAAGAGAAGAGCCCTCAACCCAGAAAGGTATGAGACTTTGAAAGAAGAAGTGCAGAAACTAATCAAGAAAGGCTTCATCAGAGAGGCCATCTACCCGAAATGGGTCTCCAACCCAGTGCTAGTCAAGAAGTACAACAGTAAATGGAGGGTATGTATCGACTTCATGAATCTCAACAAGGCATGCCTCAGAGACAGCTTCCCACTTTCGAGAATTAATCAATTGGTTGACTCCACCACGGGGCACGAGTTACTGAGTTTCATGGACACCTACTCGAGCTATAATCAAATACCTATGTACCCCAACCGATGAGGAGAATACCTCATTTATTACTGACAGAGGCCTTTCCTGCTACAAGATGATGTCCTTTGGGTTGAAAAACGCCAGGGCCACCTATCAAATGCTTGTCAACAAAATGTTTGTAGACCTCATCGGTAAGACAATGGAAGTCTACGTTGACAATATGCTTGTGAAAAGTTTGAAGGCGGACGACCATGTGATGCACCTGAATGACACTTTTCGAACCGTTAAAAGGTACCGAATGAAGCTCAATCCCCTCAAGTGCGCTTTTAGCGTTGCCTTCGGCAAATTCCTTGGGTACATGGTCAACCAAAGAGGAATCAAAGCTAATCTCGAAAAGATCAATACCTTGCTCGAGTTGAGATCACCCCAGAAACCCAAGGAAGTCGAAAACCTAACGGGACAAGTGGCAGCCCTCAACTGCTTTGTCTTCATGGCCACCAATAAATGCCTCATGTTCTTCAAAATATTGAAAGTCGGGAAGAAGTTCGAATGAAATGAGAAGTATAAAGAGGCCTTCTAGGGCCTGAAAAGGCATCTAAGGCAGGCCTCCCTCCTCTCCAAGCCAAAGCCCGGCAATATCCTTCAGTTATACCTGGTCGTCTCCAATGAGGCCATTAGTACAGTCCTAATACGAGAGGAAGAAACCACCCAACTCCTCGTGTATTATACTAGCAAGGCACTCCTGTCTCTAGAAACACGCTATCCCGGTATGGAGAAGCTAGCCTTAGCCTTGATCACTGCTTCTAGGAAGCTAAGGCCCTACTTCCAGGCACACACCATTCACGTGCTGACCAACTTCCCTTTGAGGCAAGTGCTACAGAAATCGAACGCCTCAGGAAGACTACTAAAATGGGCAGTGGAGTTAAGTAAATTTGACATTGTCTTTAAGACAAGGGCGGTCATCAAGGGCCAAACTTTACCTAATTTTGTGACAGAGTTCACCAATGTATCCGAGGTGGAAGAGGTTATGGAACCTATTGAGCCCCCCACGTGGAGCTTGTTCGTAGATGGTTCGGCTGAAAACACTGGTTCGAGAGCTGGGGTAGTTCTAGTCAGCCTAGAAGGTCACAAGTTAAACTCAGGCGTGAAGTTCAGATTTAAGGCCACCAACAACGCTGCTGAGTATCATGCGCTCTTTGCAGGCCTCAGATTAGCCAAAAAAATGCAAATAAAGAGGCTACGTATCAACAGTGACTCCCAGCTGGTGGTGAGCCAAGTGAATGGTAGTTTTTTAGCTAGGGATAAGACCATGGCCTCCTACTTGAAGATGGCGCTAAACTTCCTCCCATCTTTTGAAAAATACAAAATAATGCAAATCCTTTGCCTTGAGAACGCACATGCAGATGCACTCTCTAAACTCGCGAGCAGTAAAGACTCCGAACTATTTGCTATATTACCAATTGAGCATCTCCTCACGCCGTCTACCGAGGTCACTGAGGTAATATGGGTCGACGGAATCCCCACATGGATGCAACCAATCATAGCCTACCTAAAGGACCAGGTCCTGCCCACTGACAAAGATGAGGCCTACAAGTTGAGAAGAAGGTCAACTCATTTCCTCTTCATTGATGACGTACTCTACAAAAGAAGCTTCTCCTTCTCACTTCTTCGCTGCACAAGGGAAGATAAGACCATTTACATTCTGAGGGAAATCCACGAAGGTGTTTGTGGCAATCACTCAGGAGACTATCCTTGGCACAAAAAGTACTGAGGCAAGAGTACTACTGGCCCACCTCGAAAAAGGATGCACTTCAATTCATGCGTAAATGTGACAAGTGCCAACGGTTCTCTCCCATTCAGAGGTAACCTTCGCAGGAGCTAACTGCCATCTTCAATCTATGGCCGTTCTCCAAATGGGGCGTGGATCTGATAGGTCCTTTACCTAAAGGCAGAGGAGGCGTGAACTTTGCCATTGTGGCCATTGATTACTTCACGAAGTGGGTTGAGGTCGAACCGCTAGCAAAAATTACAGAAGCAAACACCTCCAAGTTCTTTTGGAAGAACATCATATGCCGATTCGGAATTTCCCACTCCATAGTTTCAGACAATGGAAGGCAGTTTGACAATAAAAAAGTCACAAACCTGTGCTAAGAACTTGGAACTAAGAAGCACTTCTTAACACCTCGTCATCCTCAAGCTAATGGCCAAGTTGAGGCTGTAAACAAGACGATCAAACATGTCTTCAAAAGGAGAATGGATGCATCAAAGGAAGCCTGGGTTGATGAGCTGGTTCAAGTGATTTGGGTAATTCGAACTACCACCAAAACTCCCACGGGGAAAACTCCTTTCCTCATGGCCTATGGAATCGAAGCCATGAGCCCAGTCGAGGTCGATTTACCATCACCGTGTCATCTACACTTCAGCGAAATATCTAATGACGAGCTACGAAAGTTCAACCTCGACTTCATTGATAAAAGAAGAGACGACTCCTAGCTGAGGCTCGTAGCTTACCAAAGGAAAATGACCAAATACTTCAATTCTAAGGTGAAGAAGAGGACTTTCCAATTTAATGACCTGGTCTTTAGGAGAGTCCTCCTCTCCTCCAAAGGACCTGGAGAAGGTACCATGGGTCCAAACTGGGAAGGCCCTTATAGAGTTAAAAAAAACTCTGACCCAGCACCTACAGAATTGAAGACATGGATGGCAAGGCACAGCCTCGTCCATGGAACATTGAGCATCTCAGAATTTACTACCAATGAATGCACTGCATCGCTAGAGGATCTTTCCTAGCTTATGTAACTGATTTTCAACTTCAATAAAATGTCATTAAATTCAGATACGACCCTCAAAGCGTGAAAGTCTCGAAGGAGAGGTCTAATCCCTAACTCTGGGGTCACCCCGCCCGAACTCCGAGGCTCATTCCACGTGCCTTCCTTTAGCGAGACTGAACGTCAAAGGCAGAAGCCTCTACATGGTTGCACCATCTGCCATGCAAGAAAGCATGAAAGCTTTGGAGGAGAGGTCCTGATCCCCAAATCTGGGGTCACCTCGCCCGAACTCCGAGGCTCACTCCACATGCCTTCTTTTGACGAGGCTGAACGCCAAAGGGAGAACCCTCTGTATGGCTACACCATCCACCATGTAGGGAAGCGTGGAAGCCTCGGAGGAGAGGTTCTGATCCCCAACTCTGGGGTCATCTCGCCTGAACTCCAAAACTCACTCCACATGCCTCAACATGCCCATGTCATCCATCATCATTTTACCTCCTTAATTCGAACTCAATGGAAAGATTCAATCAAATAACCTAAGTGTAATTTGGACATCGTGGTTTATCTCAAAGTGATGAAACCTAAGTGCAACCTATTAAGTCATCATTTATATGGCTTGATTATTAGCTCATCCTGAAGTGAGATGTCAAATTCAAATATCTAACTCAAACTTATGCTTGATTATTTACCGAGGCTCATGCGCTTGATATTAAAAAGAAAATAAAATTTTGCAAAAAAAATGGCATTCATTGATATTGAATAGATTACAAGAGGTGGGCTCAAGGCCAATACATTGGTATAAACTAAAAAGGAATCCTAAACTAAGCTTTGGATGATGGAGGGAGCGCCTCTGCAGCAGGAGCTTCAGCAGCTTGAGCTTCAGACCCTTCTTCAATCCTTTCTGCTGCTTCTTTCCCAACTGTTTCCTCAGCTGGGGTCTAAGGTACCTCATCCACAAACTTGAACCTAAGTTGAGACAGGTCGTAGCCTAGGTAAAGTTCTTCAGCCCTCTCCATTACCTCAGTGTAGCCGAAGGTCCTCTAGTATGCGCTGAAGCTCCGGTACTCCTCGTTGTTGTGAAAATTGGCAATGAACTCTTCAACTGCCTCTTCCCCTACCACCTTGGCTGCCTCCCTCACCTTCGCCAGTTCATCAAGATGCCATTTTATTTGGTTATTCAAGAAGTTATATGCATCCTTGGCCCTAGCAAGCTGAATGTTTACTTTTTTCTAGGGCCGCAGCAGTGACCTTCTGAGGATTATTTGATGTTTCCACCTTTTTAGTGAGGGAGGCTACCTTACACTGAGATTCATATGCCTCTTTCTTCAAGGCCTCTATTTGGGCCAAGGCAGATTCCAATTTGGCAGCGTCTTCAACTTTTTGGGCCTTTGTTTCCTCTGCCTCGACCCTCAACCTCTTCAACTCTTCCTCAGCAGAGGCCAGCTTCTTTTCTGAGGACATGGTCCTCATTTGGAAGTTAGTGAGGACCTCCATATACTCCAATGTGAGGCCAAATGTCCTCACGCTTTGGCTCACCAGGGCCCTTGAGAGGTCGACTGCGTCGCAGGACGAGGCATGCAGCACCCACCTATCAGTCCAACATTTAAAAAACTGGCTGCAGCACCTCGGACCTCTTCAGGAAGAGCCTCCAACAATGCTGGGGTAAGTTCTTCGTCACGCCCAGCCAAGAAGTTAGGGAATTTTCCCTGGGACCTTACGAGCTTCTGCTGCGCAGCCTCCTCTTCTACCTTTAATGCAGCCAACCTCATTGCCTCCTCCGCCGTCTCCTCAGCCTCGGCCTTCCAGACCATTTCCACCTTCAAGGCAGAGTCCATGAGCTTCGATGGTCGGGAGTCCTTGCTGGTTTGGGAAATTGAAGTCCCAAACTTCCCCGAAGAACTGGTGAAGTGGACCTGCTTCTTCTTCTTCTGGGAGTACTCAGGGACTTTTTCTTTTTCCCCAAGGCTCTCTGTCTTTCACCCTCTTTGGAGCCTCTTCCTCGGTAGCCTGGGAGGTATTAATCTTGGAGAGGCACTCCACCTTGCCTCTTACCTCTTTTGCCCCGCTTGACCCAAGTTTCAGAGGATGGGCCCCAACAGTAGTAGTGGCCTTCATTATGGTGGCCATGTCAAGGGCGGGGTATTCCCTCCTCCTGAACTTATCTGCAACACAAAGGAACAACGGATCAGAGGTTGACATCAATTAGCAAATTTTTCCACCACAAAGTACAGGTACTTCTTACCTTTGGAAGCCATCAGTCTGAAGTCAAGGAAATAACGACTTCGGTTGATGAGATGATTGAAGTGGCGAAGATTCATAGGACGCTTGTAAATGTCCTTTATGACGTCAAACTCCACTTTGTGGAGCTGGTACCTCGTACTCGAGTCTACAAAACATGCGACAACAGTTAGCAAAAAATTCCAGAAAGCTCCACAAAATGTAAAGTACAGCTTAGGCTGGGGAACTCATGAGTTTCGTAGTACTGGGTCGGTACCGTGCAATCCTACCACAAAAGGGGCGTGCGACCCCTAGGGAGTAATATAATACCACCCCTTCGACTCATCTTTGCCCAAGACTTTGGGTTGAAAGACATGGAAAGGCATATCCTCCCCCATCGACACTTCCTTCCATAGAAAGTAAGACCCCACCAACTGGCTCCGCCCATTTGACAAAAACTGGGTCAACGACAACATAAAATTCCTTAACACTGCCCTAAAAAAGGGATACAGAGGAAGACGCATACCCGTCTTAAACAAGTATTTACTAACTACGACACATCCGGGCCTTGGATAACAAGCCCGTTCATCAGCCTTAGGAACTAACATTTCTATGTTACGAGGCACGCAGTACCTCTTCCTTATCTTCCCCAACCTCTTCTGGGTCATATTTGAGGGTATCCTAGACGCACCCCATTCCTCCTCGTAATTTACGAGCTCCTCGGTCATAGCATAATGTTTGACCTCCGAGTCCCCCTACGAACTTCCCCTCCCCAAACGATGCGATAGTTACTGTCCCCTACCCAAAGTGGACTCCATATCAGAATAAGTTTGGAAAATGGACAAAGATCGCAAAACAAGTCATTCTCACTAGAAATACCTACACAATCGACTAAGGAAACTGAAGGATGCTGAAAAACGGGAACAGAACAAAACTTCAACGCCAAAAAATAATATTTTCAAAAAATAAAAAGAATTGCAGAGATAGAAAGGTAAAAAATGGGAGTCTCATGCCTTTTATACAAGTCCTGGACAAACACCAGCCATCAGATCAATGCTCATCAAATTTGAGCCCTTCATTGCAGACCAAATTCGAGGCGTAAAATTCAAACCGTTTTCAAAATCAACGCCTCCGATTCAAACGTGCTCCCCACGCACCTCTCCAAACGCGTCTCCTTCTAGAAGCCCTAGCCGTAGCCATCATTGCACATTCAATGCAGCAGTCGTACGTGCCTTGGAAGTTGAAATGACTCGACTGTCTTTTCTTGGTAACATGCACAAAATATCAAATCATTGACACAAACATCGAAAACAATCATCTCTTCGCAAGCCTCGGCAGGTTCGATCCACTCACCGCCTCGACTTCTTCGTCTGCTTCTTCGCATTTTAGCCACATCTTTGCAAGCCTCGGCAGGTTCGATCCACTTACCACCTCGGTTTCTTCGCATTTCAACCACATCTTCACAAGCCTCGTCAGGTTCGATCCACTCACTGCCTCGGCTTCTTCATCTGCTTCTTCGCATTAAGCCACATCTTCGCAAGCCTCGGCAGGTTCGAGACTTCTTCGTCACCTTCTCCAATCACAGCAACACCACCACTTTCAACTCCAACCATGATATATCTATACTTGGACTTGGGAACTATTAGTTGAGGTACAAAAAATTCTCAATTTCTACCCCAGGCACTTCACTGCAATAAAAGTCCACGCATTACATAAATGACCATAATTGGACTTGAAGGACTATTGTTACGTGTTGACACTTGGCCGACCCACTGGGCCCATGGCCCATCCCTTTCGAACCACGTGGCATCTTATCCAAGGCCCCGGGCCAGACGTGACCCAAGCGCTGACGCCGAAACTAATATGCCGAGGTGACCTTCTAGCCGATGCCCATCACTCCGAGGCCCCATCTTATCCGAGGCCCTGAGGCTCTAAGCAGCACTCTTCCTCAAAGATTCAGTCTTACACAAGGATCCTTCCTGATGGATTGATGGAACATCCTTCATAAAGTTCAAGTGTCTTATCTTGTCTTGTCAATGTAGTGGTGGAGCTGCCGACTAATAAATGTGTAGCAGGCTAGAAAGTCAAATGTGATACCTATAATTTGACATATAAACTTACTAGAAAGACATGTTTATTTATTTAAATTTGGTTTTCAATAAAAACTACATTCAAATTGTTATATATTTTGACCGATAAGGATGATTATGATTCAATAAAAGTAAAAAGGATGATAAATTTACTCAAGTACTCTCTATCGTAAGTATGCAAAATTTATATCTATATCCTAATTTATATTATTAGAATATTGAAAACTTAATTTTAATTACTTTAAAAGCTTCTTTTTATCAAAACTAAAAAGATCCAAGCACTAAATTAATAAATTAAAAACAAAAATGTTATGATATTATATTTCCAAGTTATTTTTAAATATTTGACTATCTTTTCTTTTACTCCGTGTATAATTACTTACAACCGAAGCTAATTGGGCAAAAACAACTCCTCAGAGCACAAAAAAGTAAAATTATTTTTAAAAATAATGTTATCTAACATCATTACTATAACATCAGTCTAGGTAATATTATTTTTAAACTACAAGTTTACGATTAGTCAAATAACCTAATAAATGATGGATTTATCAAAAAGTGACCATACTATAGTGTTCTAGATCGTGAAAATGTTATTCCTACAAGTCATCTCTACGTAAATTTCAAAGCCTCTCAAAGCAAACCATTTCGCTATCAATTTAACACCTAAAGAAATTGAAATATATATGAGAGATTTATGGACAAGGAACCTTGACTTTCATTGTACCTATCGTCGTTGAAATTCCAGTTCTTATCAACAAGGAAATTACATGCAGCTTGTTTATATGCACTAATCAATGAATAAAAAATAACTTATTGGGGGACTCACAAAATACACCCCCTGTTTAGTGTGTATTTACATTTTACAGACCTTATTTTTTTAAGTGTAAACTTTACACATTACATTTTACAGAAGGGTAATTGTTAACAAGAAAATAACTTTTGCTAAAATATTTACAAATTTCCATTAAAAATAGTTATATAGACCAAATATCCATAATTGAAAGTAAGAAAATCAAATCTTCTATATTACATTATGTAACACTTTGCGTATCGAGTTTTTTTTTTCTTTTTCAAAAAATTATTTATTATTTTATTTTCATTTGAAAATTCGATATTTTTTTTTCTTTCTATTTAATCTATTCCTCCATAAATTAACATTCACTCTAATCCTCTTCCACAAAGCTCTCTCGCATAAAAGTAAATATCCATCTATAATATATACAGATAAAGCTACGTATGCATTCTTAAAAATCTTTTAATTTGCAAAATTTCTTCAATTTGAAATGAATAAAAAAATTAATTTTTAGCTACAAAATAACAAAAAAATATTTTAAATGATTGTTCTACTTTTTATTCATTAAAACAAATTTTGTTAATAGATTATTGAAATAAGTATTTTTATTTATTTCTACAATGTTGGAATAGTAAAATAAAGAACTTCTAAATTTTTTAATTTACTAAAATTAATTTTTATTTTATTGATTTTAGACGTTAGGAAAATATATAATAAATCTTATAAAAAAAAAAAAGACATTGCTTAAAGAAAAATATAATGAAATATTAAGAATTAGAAAATAGCATGCAAAACATTATATAATATAACATATAGGGTGTGATTTGTTATTTCAGTTAATGATATTTTTGTCTTTTTAATTATTTAAAATGGTATATTTGTAATTCTTCAGGAAAGTGTTTTTCTGTAACATTATGCAAAATGTCAATGGTAAAATTTAAATTAAAAAAAATAAAAGAGGTGTGTAAAGTATAATTACATCCTATATAAATGATGTATTTTGTAAACTTCCCTAACTTAAGTTCTATTTAGTCAACAAGAACGCTAAGGGGGTGTTCTCTTTGTATTTCAGTTTTGTGTTTTGAGTTTTGAATTCATTTTGAGTTTTGTGTTTTGAGTGTTTATTTTGAAATTATTGAAAATGCGTTCTTTTTGTTAGTTTCTCAAAACAAAAAAAATGATTTTTTTTTTTTTT
>NC_036258.1:5993238-5995084 GCF_002742605.1 Olea europaea var. sylvestris | reverse complement strand
TGTTTTTATGGTTAAAATGTAAGAAAATATCGAATTTGAGGTTAAAATGTTGAAAAAGAGTGAAAAAAGGGACGGAGCTCGCCGAAAATGGAGTTTCCGACGGCTCCGTCTGTGTATCGTCCGTAACAGACTAGAAATGGTCCGTTACGGACCATGTGGTCCGTTACGGCTACCGGACCAGGATGGTCTGGGTCCGGACTGGTCCGGACCATATGGCCCGGACCAATCCGAACACATCGACCCGAATTTTGGTCCGGGTAGGCTATCCGGCCCAAATCCGGGTCCGGACCCGGATTTGGGTCAAAAATAAATATTTTTTTTTAGAATTATTGTTTTATTTTTGTGTTAAGAAATAAAATGAAATATAAAATAAATTATATATTAAGAGAATTAACGAAATATTTAAAGATAAATTAAATTGAGTTTTAATTTTTTTTCTTTTTTACTTAAATATACGTTTCAAATAAATAATTGAAATTGATTAATTAAATATGAAATAAATAATATACATAATTAACGAAATATTTAAAGAATAAATTAAAAAAAATAATATCTTTTTTACTTAACGAACTAAGATAATGAATTAAAGAAATAGTAAAAGGAAAAATCGAATAGATATTATTCAAATAAATAATCGAAATAGAGTAATTAAATATAAAATAAATAAAACACAGGATTAACGAAATATTTAAAGAATAAATGAAATTGAATAATATTTTTTTATCTAACCAATTAAGATAATTAATTAAAGAAATTGTGAAACGAAAAATCGAATAAAGATTATTATTTTTATTCAAATAAATAATCGAAATAAATAATATACATAATTAACGAAATATTTAAAGAATAAATTTTAAAAAATAATATTTTTTTATATTTAACGAACTAAGATAATGAATTAAAAAAATTGTAAAAGGAAAAATCGAATAAATTTATTAAAATAAATAATCGAAATAGAGTAATTAAATATGAAATAAATAAAACACATGATTAACGAAATATTAAAAGAATAAATTAAATTGAATAATATTTTTTTACCTAACCAATTAAGATAATTAATTAAAGAAATTGTGAAACGAAAAATCGAATAAATATTGTTATTTTTATTCAAATAAATAATCGAAATAAATAATATACATAATTAACGAAATATTTGAAGAATAAGTTAAAAAAACAATAATTTTTTTACTTAACGAACTAAGATAATGAATTAAAGAAATAGTAAAAGGAAAAATCGAATAAATATTATTATTTTTATTCAAATAAATAATCGAAATAAATAATATACATAATTAACAAAATATTTTTGACGAATAAATTAAAAAAACAATATTATTTTTACTTAACCAATTAAAATAATTACTTAAAGAAATAGTAAAAGGAAAAATCGAATAAATATTATTCAAATAAACAATCGAAATAGAGTAATTAAATATGAAATAAATAAAACACATGATTAACGAAATATTAAAATAATAAATTAAATTGAATAATATTTTTTACCTAACCAATTAAGATAATTGATTAAAGAAATAGTGAAATGAAAAATCAAATTAAATATTATTATTTTTATTCAAATAAATAATCGAAATAGAATAATAAAATAAAAAATGAATAATATATATAATTAACGAAATATTTAAAAAATAAATTAAATTGAATAATAATTTTTTTACTTAACCAATTAAGATAATTAATTAAAAAAATAGTTAAATGACAAATCGATTTAAATATTATTATTTTTATTCAAATAAATAATTGAAATAGAATCATTAAATATGAAATGAATAATATGCATAATTAACGAAATATTTAAAAAATAAATTAAATTGAATAATATTTTTTT
>NC_036258.1:5977906-5992769 GCF_002742605.1 Olea europaea var. sylvestris | reverse complement strand
TGCGAGAATCGGTAACTCTCGATCCTTCTTGAATAATGCATTGAGCGACTCTGCATTATTCGACGTCATCATGTTGTATCGACATCCTGAAAAATGTGACCGTGCCCAATGTTCAATCCCCATTTTGTTAGATAATCCCTTGTCAGGATTGATTTACTGGCAATTTCGACTATAAACTTATTACACTACTCAATACTGTAAGTTTCGACTACTTTTCTAAACAATGAAACGATGTTTTTGCTCCGATACCTAGTCTTCAAAATGCCTAGTATGTGGTACATGCAATACTATGATGTGTCTCGGGAAAAACTTCAATGATACCATTTATTATAGACTGTTCCTGTTCCTGATTAGTTTCAAAGGCAAAATCCTCAACTTCTCCGATCACTTTCCTCAGCTTTATAAAGAACAAAAGCATTGACTGATCATTCTCACTGTAGACTATGTCGAATGCAAGAGAGTAAATTTGAATGTCGGTATCTTGAAATGTAGCAATAATCAACTTGTCTTGCTATCTAACTTTCAGAGTTGTACCATCGACTAGAAATACGGGTCGCATTGCATTTCGAAATCTTCGTATGCATTGTCCAAGAGTCATGAACAAATATTTGAAGCAATTCTTTCCTTCCGAATCAATAAAAAATGTCGAGCGAGGATTAATTCTCCCCATATTATGACAATACCCACTTCACAAGTATGTTCCCGCGCATACTTACGAACAACAAAGAACTCATTTGTGTCCATCTTTGTCGCACTCAAACACCAATTGCAATTGTTGTCCACACAAATAATTGTGTATGTAGACTTGTTTGATTTTTTTACCTTAAACTCAAAATTATGTTTCATTGCAATTCGGTGCGCGGCTTCTTGCAAATCTCTTTTCGTGTCAAACAATTGATCGACATGTAAATCTTCATCATCAGGAACTACACGCGAACAATTAGAAGACCGTGTACTCGGCCCAGCATGTGAGCTCCCACCAGACTCATGTCTCTGTCTGGATAAAGTAATCAAATCCTGATTTGTAAATGGCCTTTCATCCTCGTTGTCTTGAACTTCCTCGTAAATCTTTCGTGTAACGGTGACATCATGGTGAGTAGCAACTGCCCCAAGAATAACCACATCATCCTCCCGAGCAATTCAATAGTATCCCAAAAATCATTCTCATTACGATCCTCTCCATCAAAAACTTCGTGTTCACCCTCGATGACATTTTTCTTCAGCAAACTTACGTAAATAGGAGTCGTCTTTCGACTTTGGTTCAATTGAATTAGATACTTTATTTGCGCTTCAGAAGTAACTTTTAAAGGTGGAATCGAAATTGTTGAATGCTTTTGAAATAAAAATCCCAATTCCATATCGTACTGAGAGGAATCGACGTTAAGCATGTTTTGTATTTCACTGTACATTTCTGTAAACGAAGTATTTTTTGTTATCGAAATAGCAGCAACCCATTCTCCTTCATTCGTCCATTTCCATTCCCATTGACCATTTTCTTTCCTTTGAAATTCGCCGAAATAACAGATTAGGACACATGCTTTTGCCATCTCTGCATTACGAATTAAAAATATCAGAACAAATTATCAGAAATAAAATTATCAGAATCGAGGGGCGGGGGAGTCTGCAAACGGAAGGTCGGGACGGTCTGGACCGTCGTTCAATCCGACGTTCCGGCGTCTGATCGGTGCCGGCCTGAACTTTGGCTCTAATATTATTTTTTCTACCATTTAAAAAAAATATACGACTTCAATAAAAATAAAATTAAATACTACGAAAAGATACTAACCGAATTGAAGTGCTGAAATTTAACTAAATTTTTCTGTTGAGGTTGATAACTGATAAGTTTATAAAATTTTGAGGTTGAAGTGGATGAAAAATGAAAGAGTTTTTATCGTGTTAGAGTAAACTGATGAAGAGACTGGCTTCGTTTTCAAATTTCAATTGAGAAGTGTTTGGATTTTTATTTGTAACTTAAGGATATTTTTGTCTTTTTACCATATTTCTATTTTTGTAATTATATAACTCATTTAAGGGCGTTTTTGTCTTTTACACAAGAAATGGCTATTGTGGTTAATGTTAGATTTTTATGGTTAAAATGGAAAATGGTTGGTTTGACAAAGCCAAACTTAAAAGTACCCCCATGATTTAGCCACATATACATGTAAGTTTACTGCATAACTCGTGCTAGACAAGAATTGACTCTCTTTACACTAGTAAAGTACTCTGCCTTATTTGAAAATTCAATTTTGCTACATGTATATCGTAATTTATACCTAACTTATCGAATTTATACTTGACACAATTTTGCATCATCTTTCACATCTTACATATTTAATTCAACCATCACAATCTTGCCACATCATCCATCTTTCAGAGCTAAATTGTGCAAAAATTGGAATAAAATAATAATTTATTAGGTAAACGGTAAACCTATGGGAAACTAATTAATGAGCAATTAATGCTTCAAGGTAACCCTACTTTCTAAATTACACATTGATATATTTTAAAAATAGTCAAATTGTCATTAAAAAATGAAAAAGATAAGGGATGGGGAAAATAGAAAGTGGTGTGGAATTAGTATTTTCTGCCTTCCCCCTATTTTTTTTCCAAAATGTATGTTGAAATAATATTTTGATGAAAAATCCGTGATTAAAAATAAATAAATTGAATTTGTGTGTAATGTTATTTTATTGAAAATTGTGTTATTGAAAAGAATATAGAGATATGCATTTTAAAAATAATGACAATCAAACTAGGGCTGAATTAGAAAACACAAAATGAATAAATAAGGTTTCATTCGCGCCACATCTCACCATGGCTTTCCTTGCTCGAATCAAAGGTTAAAATAATAAATGAAAATAAATTTTAAATTCAAGGTGGTCAAGTTAAATTGATTTCAGTTGAAGGATTGATTCACCAGGTTTTCATCTTGATTTTTAGCTCTAGTTCTTAGGTTATAAGTCAGATTGGCATCTAAACTTACCGGTAGATTCAGTCTTGTTGGTCCAATTTTCATTGCACTGCGATTACTCTTAACTTTTGTCAACATATGTGGTTGGCACAATGGTGAAGTGAGGAATCGATTTCATATGAACTTTTGTAAGTTTTCACGTTTAATGACTTAATTTTCAATTTTATCAATTATATATCTTTTTTCAATTTTATAAAACTTGCTACCTATCAAAGGTTTAATTAAAAAAAATGCTCACAAACTTTCTTCAAATGGTTACTTATTTAATGACCTAAAAAAAGGAAAAAAAAAATCATATTTCAGGTGTATTGTTTCCACTATTTCAAAAATCATGTAAATATTATGAAAATTCAAAATTTAGGTATATTATTAATTAATTAAAAATATTTATTAAATAAAGATAATAATCACAATTAAACGATTAATGGTCATAGATTCATAATTATAGGTCATATATTTATTTATTGGTTATATATTGTCAAATTAATTGGTCACAGAATATTTTGTGGTCACAAATAAAAATTTTTATAGGTCACAGATTATTTCGAGAGGTCACAAATCATTCAAATTACAAGTTACATTTTATTTACGTATCACATAGGTCACAAATAATTTTTTAGTTCAAAAACACCTAATATTTTGTTACAAATCAGCGAAATAATGGGTCACAGACACCAAAAAGTTGGTCACAAATTCCAAATAATTGGTCTCAGATTTCAAACACTTTCTCTATCGGTCCTGAACCAACACCAATCTTGATCCCAAATCACCACCACCTAATTGCAGCTTGCACCACACCACTGCATCACCAAACCCTATCCCGATCGCATTCCACTACAATACTTGGTCATAAACACCACACACCCCGCCACAACACCATCACAACCATTACCAACAACACCACCACCGCTACCCACCAGCCACAGCACCAAGCCAAGTCGGCAACCAGTCGCCACGTGCTCCCCCTTCAACATACCAACAATACTATACCACCACCACTGCAACCTAACCGCTACAGTAGCACCACCGCCACCAACAAAACACATCCCAAAATTACTCCACAATCACCATAAAATCAAATTCATAGCTGAAGACCACCCCAAAACCATGATAAACAATGGAAAACTACCCCAAAACCATGACTAAGCACTGAAGTGCGTGAGGCTGGAAAGGATGCTCGGATCAAGGTGTGTAAAATGAACGACAGGACACTGCTCACAGCGTTGCTACTCGCGACGGTCAATGGTGATGTAGCTGTACAGACGATCCATGGTAACACCGCTGCGTCGGAGATCCTCTTCCAATGGTGACGCCGCTATTGTTGAGAGAGGAGAAATTAGGGAGGAGAAGATATGTGACTGCGTGTTGAGAGAGAGAGATAGAAGAGTGAGACGGGATTGGGGAAATAATCACCTGCACCATTAACTATCGCAGCTTTGAGTTCACGGTGGTCTCCGGCAATGGGCGGCGCGCCAGATGTGTGGAGAGAGTGAGGAGAGAAGATGAGTGAAAATGAAAATTTTAGGGTTTGGAATTTGAATGGAAAAGTTGGGTACCTGATTTATGATTAAACAAACTTATTATCTGATTTTTGAAATGTAATTTTGAAATGCCTGGTTTTAGATAATTTCCACCTAAAAAAATGTATTTCATTCGTTAGGAAACTGTTTCGTTTCCTTCACGAAAAAAGTCCCTTTGCAAAAGGAAATTCCAATTGGCACTAATTTGATGCCAATTGGACATTTCCCGTTAAGGAAAGGAAATTCATTCCTAAAGAATGGCGAATGGAGAATATTTTCAAAGATGAGTTCTAATGATATGAATATTTTTGAGAGAGGCTTGATGCCCTGGACAAGGGGCTTGCTTGGAATAATTCCCTTGAACAACCCCCTGGTTTTGGGGAATGGAGAATATTTTCAAAGATGAGTTCTAATGAGATGAATATTTTTGAAAGAGGCTTGACACCCTGGACAAGGGGCTTGCCCCAATCTTTTTGGAATAATCCCCTTGAACAACCCCCGGGTTCTCGGGAGTTGTTCATGTAGCAAAGCCCAATCTTTTTAGTCCAGTAAGTAAGTACAAATTTCAAGAAATTTTAGTGACCATTTTATTTAATTAACTCGCCTATCAAATTTGGCGAGTGATTTTAATTTAAAGAAAATTTATAGATTTGGCCGTTTCTATTGCCATATACAAATTGCGTAACTATAACGGATGATTAAGTTTTTTTTATAGAGTTGAAAACTAATTCACTAATTAGAGTATTTCTAAGAGAATCAATGCTTAAATAGGTTTCAAGAGACTTTCTATTTTAACTTTTAAAAGTAGAGATTGATTTTGACTTTCCAATTTATCTCTATTTTTATTTTATAATGGTTGTATTTAATAATTTGCAATTTTTATTGCTCTATCTAAAAAGAAATATATTAATTAAAAATAAAAAATAATACTTTTTTTTTCGGGAAAAGTAAATTAAAAAGTCAAGATAGGAAGATTTTTTGAGTGTATTAAAAATTTCTTTTAAATTTAAAGATAATTTTTGTTATGCATGATGTGCTTTTTATAGAGAGAGACATTGGAAAATACTATTAGACAATAGGTTGAGGGCTAATGGTGCAATTTCTCTTTGCGTATGTGTATACAACTTGTTCTGTGAGAGTGGTCTTTAAATTTGGGAATACGCCGAACTGCCGAAAAAATTTGCTAGAAAGGATGACCCCCTCTTCCAGCTGCTGCGGATCCCGTCATGAATAAAAAATGCCGACCACTGTAGCTATATCTCTTCTGTCAAGCCGTCTGTCGACCATTTTAGCGCTGTAGCACGGTCCTTAAATTTGTAACAATGCTACGGTGACCAAATGTTTTTAAAATGACGGCTGATCGACACTCGTTATAGAAGGGATGCACTTCTTTTTTGGACTTATTTATTCACGCGAGCCCACAGACTATGAGAAGATGTCAATCATTATATAAAAAAAAAATTTAGTAAATAGTTTAATTGTTAAATTTGGCTGTCTGAACTATTTTTCATTGGCTGAACTGAAAGAGAAGGCCGCCCCAGTCCAAAAATCGTAGTGAGAGAAAGTAGTGGTGAAGAGAGTGGAAAAAAAATTAAAAAAAGGTTTTAAGAAAGCGTAGTTCGTTGAACTCTCAAAGGTCATTATTTTTCTTCATTTAGCTGCCTTTGACAACCCATTTAACGAAGATTCACAATTCATATTCGCATATAATATCAACTTCATCGAGAGAAAATGGGAAGACACTAATTTAGTACTCATAGATCCATTTCTTGGATACGAATACAGAGGGAGAACTGACTTTGAAGATATCTTTTTTGCAATTCTATTTTGATTTTGTGATTTTCAAGATTAGATTTAAAGGGTTGTCAAGAAACTTTACTATATGGAGAGAGTGATTTATCACTCCTCGAACCATTCTTGAATATGAATACAGGAGGAGGAAGGGCTGTAAAGAAAAATCTTGCCATTACTGGGTATTTATTATTATTACTATTATTATTTTTTATGATTTTCAGGATTAGATTTTAAACGGTTGTCAATAAATTTTGTAGTTGTTATAATGGAAAATAGTGGAGCACAATCATCGGAAGATCCGGCTCCGCCGCCGCCGCCAGCTGAGGAGCTACTGAAGAAGATCGAAGAACTAGAAATAGGCCATGCCCACTTGAAACAGGAGGTGTCTAAGCTCGTAAATTTATCAACACCGACTGCTCCAGGTGCTTCCGATCATCGTCCAAGGCAGAGGTCCCAATCTGTTTCGCCGCAGCGGGCGTCACGGAGGAGGGCCGGTGGTGGAGATGGAAGCGCGACGGTGGTGTGGAGGAGGGGTTTGGCCCCATTCCAGCATTCGTCGCCGTTGCAGAGAGAGAGTAATAGCAGGGAGATGGATCATGGGAGTGACGGTGAAGGACCGGCGGCGGTAAAGTTTACTGATAGGCAGTACTTGAATATATTGCAGTCTATGGGGCAATCAGTGCATATATGTGATCTCGATTATCAAATTATTTACTGGTGGGTCAATTGAACTGAAATTGGAAAGTTTAAATTTGTGTCTTTGTTTGATTGATTGTATTGCTTTTTAGCCGTGCTTAAAATCAGCTTTTTAGCATTTCTTGGTAGAGACATGCTGCCCAAACATCCTCAATGTCTGCTTTTTATAAGTTCAAAAGGATGCAAAAATGGAGTATTGATAACAAATTGAATGTTTTTAATGTGTTCACATTGCATAAACATAGATGATCAACGAGAACTTATTGGAAGTGAATTATTACTTGGATTTATTCAGAATTGTTATCATTTCAATGTAAGATTGAAATCTATAATAAATCTTTGCTGAATATGTTTGTATTGCTCAGGAATAGAAGTGCGGAAAATCTTTATGGATATTCAGCTGCCGAGGCTCTAGGGCAGGATGCTATTAAGCTACTAATAGACAATCAGGATTTTGCTGAGGCTAGTGACATAATGCATCGAGTGACCATGGGAGAGGGTTGGACTGGGCAGTTTCCTGTTAAAACTAAGAGAGGGGATAGGTTTTTAGCTGTTGCGACGAACACTCCTTTCTATGATGATGATGGCACTTTGGTGGGAATTATATGCGTATCGAGTGATTCCAGACCTTTTCTGGAAGCAAAAGCAGCAATGTCTAGGGGCAAAAGCTTGGAAACAGATTCTAGCTTTAGCAGGCCGAGAAGCGTTGCTTCATCCAAACTTGGCCTTGATCCTCAGCAGCCTATACAAGTAGCAATAGCCTCGAAAATATCAAATTTTGTAAGTATTCTAGTTTTCTTGTTTATGCTAATTTTACTCATGTAGCTTTTGTTGACTTCAAGAAAATCTTGAAATAGGCTTCTAAAGTGAGCAACAAGGTTAAGTCAAAAATAAGGTCTGGGGAGAATGGCTCGGATTTTGAAGGTGGAAGTGGAGATAGCCATCACTCTGATCATGGTTTCTTGGATGCAGCTTTCTCTGACCATAGGGAGGATGCGGCTTCTAGTGGAGCTAGTACACCCCGAGGAGATATGCATCCTTCTCCTGTTGGAGTGTTCTCCAGTGCCGGCCATGAGGAACACTCCCCGGGTAGGCCGTCCCGAGAATCTGGTGATGAAAGTGAAGGGAAACCGGGGATTTCGAAGATCATTACTTCGAATGCAGGAGCTTTGATTGGTAAGAAAGGTTTGTCTTGGCCATGGAAAGGGTTTGAACAAGATGATGGAACAGAAGCAAAGACTTCTCGTTTTGTCTGGCCGTGGGCACACAATGACCTAGAAAATGAGTCGGGTCAGCAAAAGAGTTCTGGAGCCACTTCAAAATTGGAAAATCCGCTTGCTGAAACTGATCAGTCGGCTAATAATGATGCTACAGGGTCGTGGTCCTCATCGGCCAATGTTAATAGCACTGGCAGTGTTAGTAGTTATGGAAGTACGAGCAGCAGTGCTGTTAATAAAGTTGACCTTGAGACTGACTGCTTCGATTATGAAATCTCGTGGGAGGACTTGACAATTGGAGAACAGATTGGGCAAGGTAAGTGCATTCCATGTTTACGTCTGTCTATATGTATTTTGTAATGCTTTGCCTATCTATACATCATCTAAGGTATTACATAAATTAAAATATCAAAGTTGCACTGGATGCGACTGCTGCTGCTATTTCATGTAATAGGGTTTTTGAAGGAACACGACCCAAGTTGTGATCTACTATTTTACCGTGCCCTTTCGTTTCCCTTTAGCTTTGAATTTCCATAAACATCTCACATCTTTCTTTAACTTGTGTGCAGGTTCCTGTGGAACTGTATATCATGCTCTGTGGTATGGATCAGTATGTTCTTTGGCTCCTCTTTTTGGTAATTTTGTATCTAGAAGAATGTATGAAAGTAATTAATTCACAAAATATTGTATATGATATAGGATTTCTAGCATTCTAATGACCTCCATCCTAATAAAAATTAATAATTAGGCACAATACGAGGAGATCATAACCCAACATTTTAACTAAATATTAGTTTATAGCGTTTACTTTATCCCTTTTTAGCCAAACGTGCAGTTACTCCTGCAACATGTGTTTTTATAACTCTAAAACTAGGAAGTTGTTCCAGCCAAGGAATATACTTGTGCATGTACAGTGTACAGTGCATTGTTTCTGAGATTATTAGTCTTGCTTTACTTCTAAAATATATTAGCTAAAATCACGAAATATGTCTTGTTGTCTAATTGAACAAATGATAATCTTAAGCAGGATGTTGCTGTCAAGGTATTTTCCGGACAAGAATATTCTGATGACGCAATATTTTCCTTCAGACAGGAGGTATTTATTTATATAAGCATAATGTTCAATTTTTCCTCTATTTTACTAGAGTTGTACTTTTATTTGTATTGGAAAGATTCTAGCCATCACATTGCAAAGAGCTACACGTTGTGGCTTAATTAGTATACTCTTTTTGGTAAAAAAGAGGAAGACTTCTTCTATAGTAGGTTCTAATCATGTGATACATGCTGTCTGACAATAATTGGTTTCATGGTAGAAGTATTGTGTTTTGTTGAATTGCATCTAAAATTGGACCATGTTTTGATGAGATGGTCGGTAAGTTATATTTGACAGTATTGGACAATATTAAGAAAGAAAAATAAACTAAAACTTTGTTCATTGTAGTGTCTAGTACCATCTAATACTATGTAGCAACCTAGAGAGGCCGAATGTACATTTTCTTTCAGTCTTGTTATGCATTTTATTGGTATTAATACCAAATAAGAAACTCAATTCACATTGGTAGGCATGTCCTTAAGAGTTCTTTGGGTTTTGAAGGTGTCACTTATGAAAAGACTTCGACATCCAAATATTCTGCTCTTCATGGGTGCAGTTACTTCACCTCAACGTCTTTGCATTGTTACAGAATTTCTTCCACGGTATATTCTACTCGTGCTATTCTTCCCTTTCTCTTCATTTTTGTTCCTTAATGCAATCTCACAGGTTCTTTATGTCAAGATTCAGTGTCCTTCCATTAACCATTTAGCAGATTGGTTTAATAATCTGTTCCCACCTTTCGTTTGATATAGTGGAAGTTTGTTCCGGTTGTTGCAAAGAAATACATCAAAAATGGATTGGAGACGACGCATTCACATGGCTTTGGATATAGTAAGTACCTTGAAACTTTAGGTATATTTCTGGAATGAATTTCTTCAACTCTAACAATACCTTATTTTTGGTAGAGGTAGTGAACGGTTTTTATCTTCACATTTCGTTGAACTCTTTCTTTAGCCCTTACGTAGGTTCTTTACTGCATTCTCTGGATATAATAAGGAATTCTAGAAAAAGACGTTTTCATTGGTTCATTAGAAATTTTTATATTTTTACAGGCACGAGGTATGAATTATCTCCATCATTTGAATCCACCTATTGTTCATTTTGATTTGAAGTCTTCAAATCTTCTTGTTGACAAGAACTGGGCTGTTAAGGTAAGCTTCACTTAATTCATGTGCTTTAGAAACTCTTGATGAGTTGAAAGCTAACTTGTGGTTTTGGACAGGTTGGCGACTTTGGTCTCTCACGTCTTAAACACGAAACGTATTTGACAACAAAGACTGGGAAAGGAACGGTATTTAATTGGCACAAAAACTCTTCTTTGTGGTTATATTGATAGAATCATTTAGTGTCTCGTATGCTTTATAAAAAGCTTTAAAAGATGATTGAGTACCTACTTATATATGGTCATGCAGCCTCAGTGGATGGCTCCAGAAGTTCTTCGTAATGAACCTGCAGATGAGAAGTATGGCTAAGTCAATAGTGATACTAAATCTGGCTTGATACTAATAAAAAGAGATGATCTTCTGGTTCTAAACTTTGCTTCTTCTTTGGAATGATCAGGGCCGATGTCTACAGCTACGGAGTGATACTTTGGGAAATTGCTACCCAAAAGATTCCTTGGGATAACCTCAACTCCATGCAGGTATAACTAGTATTTCTAAAATTTAGAAATCATATTGAATAACTTCCTGAAGTGGGTGAACTAAGTGCAACCGTCTTTTGCATGAATGACCAATTTTCTTTCTGAATTTTGCAGGTGATTGGAGCTGTGGGTTTCATGAACCAACGCCTCGAGATACCTAAGGATGTTGTTCCCCAATGGGCTTCTATAATCGAGAGCTGCTGGCATAGGTTTGTGTCTTGTTCATGCTTGCTGTCCAATGGATTTCTTTTTGCACAGAGTGGACGACTTTTGGTATTAGCCGTATCACCTTTCTAGGATTGAATGTCTTCCTAATGATTTATGACCAATCAAATTTAGAGTCTTTTCATGATCCATGACATCATATAATTTGGATGAGTAGATTTAATATAGTTATAGAAGAGAGTTTCTGATGGTGTTAGAGATGTTTGGAATTCAAATTCTTGGTGTCTAGAGTTGGTTAAGGTCATTTACTTCAGTCCCTCTCTTTAGTGATTGAAGTTCTTGACATTACGAACGATTTTTTGTTTCCAATGGAATACAATGCGTGTCTAGGTCGGAAATTTTAGCCTGGACTCTACTTGTTAATTCATAAAAAGTTTACTACAATTGGAGGGGGACATATAGGGCAAAAAGAAAGAATTTTAGTTTTTTCATTGAATTGCAATTGAGAAAGAATTTTACACGCCTCACAGAACAACAAACACAAATGACATGCCGTAAAAATCCTTGTTCACTTTGCGAAGCCTTATGTTAGGTATACCCAGCATGTCTAAGTTCGCATTATGGATGGTATTACACATATTTTGATCAATCGTGCTTGGTGTACGATGTTGGATGCCAACTCAGTTGATAACATGCCAAATGGCGCGTTGTCAATGGACAGCTTGACCAGCAACTTATTTTTTTAACCACTTATGCTGCTTGAATAGGGTTTTTGACAGGTGCTGCATCGGTAGCACTTGTGTGACTCCCATTTTTTTTTCCCTTCCAAATTGACCAATGAAATGTTGACAGATGCTGCGTCGGTAGCACCTGTGTGGCTCCCCATTTTTCCCCCCAAATTGGCCAATAAAATGTTGACACGTGTTTCTCTGGCTTTAAATCTTGTCACTCACCTTGTTTGTGTAGCAAATCTCTTTTTTGACCTACAGTTTTTTGCCAACTTATACATTGTCAACAATGTTGTCATCCAACATTATACAAATAGCTTAATTCAAATTCTGATTGCAGAGGCTAAACCTTCATATACCATTGTTACCTGTTCATTTTGCAAATTATCTGTTTTGTTGATCTCAGCGAACCACAGCGCCGTCCAACATTTCAAGAACTAATTGAAAGGCTTAAAGATATGCAGAGACAGTATGCCATTCAATTCCAGGTTGGCCGTGCAATTGCTGGGGATGGCAGCCAAAAAGAACTATAGCCCTTAGAAGCTGTGCATTTTTGACATCGAGTCGTGCTCATATTGTGTACAACCGATATACAACATTTCCAGAAAGTCTACGAGTTGCTGGCAAGAACATGGTTTTCGCGCACCATGTGAACACAGTAGTTGATGGATTCAAGAGTGTATAATACGTGAAAAGGTCACACTGAGAATGTGTGTAATTAACAGAGATCATGAAATTATTTTGGTGGTGCATCCAACTAAATGAATTGTATGTATGCTGTAACCATTTATTGTCCATTCGGTTTTGCAGAGTGCATGCATATTACTGATATAATTTGTGGATTAGTTAATGTTGGAAAAATCGAAATGTCGTTCTGAAAACAGTTTAAGATGGTGAAATGCTTTGGACAACTTACAAAAATACCCTTAAAATTAGGAGAGTTTTGAAAAATCATATGAAAAAATATTTGGAAGTAAAAAAATACTATGTAAATTAAAAAGTGACAATACCACATTTTTTTTTTATAAAAATTGTATCGCTTTTTTTTTTTTTTGGTTTAAAAAGTGACGCAATGTCACTTTTAAAAGTTTAGTACGACTTTTTTATTAAAAAATTACATACAATGTCACTTTTATTAAAAAAAGAAAAAGAAAAAGAAAAAAGAAAAAGAAAGAAGTGATGTTTGTCACAAAAAAAGTTACAGAAATTTCTAAAAGATGATTGAAAAAAAGTGATAAACACTAAAAAAAAGTGACAATTTTAAAAAGGTGAGAATTACACAAAAAAGTGATAAGCTTAAGAAAAGTGAAGAATTTAAAAAAGTGACACAAATTAAAACAAAATTACATAGATTCAAAAAGGTGAGGGGCATGAAAATCATATGTTAAATGTCACTTTTTTATTAAAAAATGACATATGATGTCACTTTTATTTAAAAGTGATGTTTGTCAGTAAAATAATGGTAGAAATCAATAATGTGACTAAAAAAAGTGATAAACACTAAAAAAAAAAAGTAACAAAAATTCAAAAAAAGTTGCACATTAAAAAAACTTGTATAATTCCCAATTTTTTACAATGTCTTCAACAACTATTTTATCCATCATCTACGAAGATAACCATTTCCTATATCTTCCTTCATGTTAGGGAAATACCTCAAATTGACCTAAATAAAGGAAGGATTTTTCAAAATAGCCTTTGACTTTTCTAAACATTTGGAACTACCTAAAACACCCTTAAACAAATATTAAAAAACAACCCTTTATCTAATATAAATCTTCTATTTAAGTCATTAAAAAATTAACAAATAATTTTTCTAAAAATTTGTGAGAATTATTAATGACTAATTATAAAATAGAAAAACCCAAATATAAGAGAGGACCATATAATATAAAAAAGGTTGTTAAAAATAAAAAAAGAAATTAAGTTTGAAAAAGAAATTGATAAGATAGGATATCAAGAACAATTATATGCATCACAAGAAATATTAAAATGTTTCAAAGAAAACTTATTAGAAAATTTTGTTAAAGGAATTGTTAGAACAATAATTATAAAAGATATACAAGATATCATAGATAAATTGGAAAAAAGGAAGAAAAATATTTCAAAATATGATATACCTTTTAGAACAGATATAGATATGATAACAGATATTGATATTATAAATTCTCAGACATTATTAGACTTTGAAGAATTACTTAAAAATCTATAAGAAGGCAAATAAAAAATAGATTAGTCCTTATCTTAAGATTTTATTTTAACAGTAAAATAAAAGAGTTTTTGGAATATAAAAAATTTTAGATTCATGGTTATTAGATTTTTAGATTATTGTTCGCTCATAGTAGCACCCGCACAGTTGGTATCAGAGCCATAGAGATTACGAGAGAAAATATAAAAAATAAAATTATGATTTTAGAAATTATTGAAACTTATAAAAATAGACTAAGGTACCAGGTAAAATATAGTTCTGACATAGAAGGTTATATAGAAGAAGATAATATAGTTGGAACATATAGTAAAGATATATAAATTAATTGTAAGATTTATTAAAGATAGACGTACATATGAAATAATTTGCGAAATATTTGAAAATGAGTTGTATCACAGAGAAATATATGAATCATCATAAGAATATAATGGAAAAAACTAAAAATATTTTAGATAGGAAGTTAGAAAGAATAAGATTAATAAATAATAAAATTTTAGATGAATTATTCATACCTGGAGAAATGACTAAAACTCAAGAAACACAGCTATTAAAGTTAAAACAAGAAAGGTATAAAGAAAAAGCAAGGTATTATGAAGAATTAAAAGAGCTAACAAATCTTGAAGTTATAAAACAAAAATATGATAAAATGATAAAATAGTGTAAAAATGCTGAGTGTATAGTATTTTATTATTGTCAATCAAAAAATCGATAAAATGTCAATCAGTGAATATATGGAAGAATTAAAACATCTAATAAGAACATTAATAAATGATGTACAAGAAATTAAGAAAGAAATAAAAGAAGCTAGAAATGATATAAATATATTGAAAC
>NC_036258.1:5976481-5977868 GCF_002742605.1 Olea europaea var. sylvestris | reverse complement strand
ATTGAAACTTGAAGTCAGAAAATTAAAAGAAAATGAAGAAAAGAATAATAGAGTAGATAAAAAATTTATAGAAAAAGAAATAACTAGAATAGGGAAAAAACATATTGATAGGAAAAATATAATAATAGAAACAGGAAGCATGGATGATGAGTTCAGAAAAAATATATTACCTAAAATAATAGAAGAAGAAGAATCTAGAGAAAAAATATTAGGTAAACAAAAATTTGAAGAAAATCAGGACAAAGAAGATGGATGAAGAATTAGATTTACTTATAGATAATTTTGATCATTTAAGTTTAGAAAGTATAGATGATGAATACCAAATCTTAATGAATACTGGAGGAGGACCTAATCCCGTAGGAACCTCTAAACAAGAATCAATAGATCCAGATGAAAGCTATGCTCCAATGTATAATAAACCATATAGGCAATTTTATGATAAAATAAGAGATAAACAACCGTCCAAAGGAAATAAATACAGTAATAGATTTGAATTAAATAATAATTATGATAAACCTGTTAATCATGGAGGAACAAAATTAGACTTAGATTGCAAAATAGATACTAAGAAAGTCTTAATAACTTGGGCAGACTCAATAATATTATTCTTTTTATATAATAAAGATGATACATGGGAAAATACTGAAAGGAGAATAGATTTTTTAATTGCATCTTTTGAAGGAAATGTTAGAAATTGGTGGGAAGGAATTAGTAGTGATACAAAATCATTAATAAAAAGAAATGTACAAACATAAATAATAAAGTCAGATAAACCAGGAATAGAAAGATTGGTAGAATATATTGCAGATGAATTTTTAGGGGAAAATTGGTTAAGAAATTATGAAGAGGAAGCAATACGAGAAAAAGATAATGCAAGAGTTAAGTTAATTAATCTAACAATTTGTGATATGTGTAAAATTAAAGAATATACTTGTGAATTCAAGGAATACTATTATACTCAATTTTACAGTAATGAGAATCAAGAAGTATATCAAGATATGTATTATAATAAATTACCAGGTTCATAGGGGATATATTTTAAAATAGAATTTGAAAAATATACTAAAGAAAATATAGGAATACCTAGAATACTAGGATCAAGAATAAAATTCTTATTTGAAAGACTTGCATATATATGCCAACAAAGACAATTATTGAAAAAATCAGGAAAATTAACTAGAATATGTTGTGAAGATATGGAAAAACCTATAAGATGGGGATGTAATTCAGAAAAAAGAAATAAAAGAAAATATAAAAATAGAAAGTTTAAAAAATATAGAAACTTCAAGAAAAAATACATAAAACCTGGAAGGAAATATTATAAAAGGAAAAATGATATACAGAAAAATAAACCTTATAAGAAAGATAAAAAACAATGTAAGTGTTG
>NC_036258.1:5974565-5975634 GCF_002742605.1 Olea europaea var. sylvestris | reverse complement strand
TTACCCAAAATACTGTGTCTCATTAAAAGATAAAAACTTTAATGAAATTATAGGATTACATTTCAAATTACATAGAAATGATATAATGGAACCAGGAGATCAAATTATGACTATGGAATATAGAGCATTATATACATT
Source organism: Olea europaea var. sylvestris (assembly GCF_002742605.1). Classification (NCBI taxonomy): domain Eukaryota; kingdom Viridiplantae; phylum Streptophyta; class Magnoliopsida; order Lamiales; family Oleaceae; genus Olea; species Olea europaea. Next base: position 5,975,496 of record NC_036258.1, on the reverse strand, counting down.
TACCAATTCTAATTATGGGAATATTTATTCCAATAAACCATATATAGAAATTCATAAAGAATGTAAAGATATTAGTGAAATAGTGGAACCAAACAAACAAATAAATCTTATCCCAGAAGAATATGAATTTAATATAACTAAAAATAAGCATGAAATAACAGAGTTAAGAGAAGAAGAAGACTATAAAATAACATTTCATAATGGAAGGTTGATAAAGAAATCAAAAAATCTTAAACTACCAAATAAAAAGGAATATTTGGGAGAAACTAGTGGTATAAAAGAAATAAAACCTCATGGAAATACTAGAAATATGAAAATAGAAGGAAAATATTTTAATGGTAGAAGGTATATAAAAGGACCAAATATATTAATAGATACAAGAGCTGGTGAATGTCATATGGCTGCAAATAAAAATGAAGGATTAATGACTTACAAGATAGAACCATATGAATATAGGAATTTTGATGGACAACTATATATTACTGAATTAAAGGTAAATGTACCAATAAAAATAGGTGGGATTGATCTTTTAGTACCATGTTATTTGGATGAAAGTATGGATATTGAACCTCATATATTATTAGGAATGAGTTTCTTAAATGGATTAGAAGATTATAGTATAAAAAGAGAAGGACTATATATAACTCATAAAGGACAAACTACATTATGTAGAATAGGAAGTGGATGAATAATCAAATTAGTTTTTCATTGGCAGTGTATATACAAGTTACTATAGTAGAAACAAACATAACAACTTGTGCCTTAATTGATACAGGAAGTGATATAACAATTTTTAAAAATTTCTTAATAAAATCATGAAATAAAAATAGTAAAATAAAAATAACAGGAGTAACTGGAGAAAGTACTCAAATAATTGATAGTGCTGAAAAAGTTAATATAATACTTGGTAGTAAACAAGTTATAATAAATA
>NC_036258.1:5895145-5972981 GCF_002742605.1 Olea europaea var. sylvestris | reverse complement strand
AGAAATTTGATACTCATCAAATTAATGGAAGTCCAACAACAATTCAAGAATCATGCAGATTGAGGGAGTGCCCCACATGTAGACAAAATTGAGAGATGGATGAATGGAAAATAACCTACCACTACCAAAGCATCTGACTAGCTGTGTATGAAGACAAAGATGGAAAAACAATAATAGAAAAGCATCTAGCCAGCTGCATATGAAGCCAAAGATGGAAAGGCAATAATAGAAGAAAAGATGCCACTTTGATGAAAAAGCAAAAAATGCATGTGAAGATGTAGACCCCAGGAGGAAAAGAATAGAGAGGCATGTGAGCCTTTTTCAAAATTCTGATGTATGGAATGATGTAATAGATCAATAATAGTGAGTTTGAGTCATGTATAAATAGAGGTATTTGGGGAAAGAATGGTATCTCGAGTTAGAAACAATTCTCTTTCCTTAAGCTTTTTTCAAAACCATTTTTCTGGAAACCCCTTGTATACAATAGAAACCTTGTATGAATCATTATAGAAATAAAATTTCAATCTTTTGATATCAGAAAGATATGAGTTTCTAAATTTCCTATCCCATAAATTCTTGATAGATTGAAGAAGATAATTTCTTTCTTACTTTAACAAAGAAAGAATTTTCTTTACTTAAGATCTTTACCCTTAATTCTAAGAAAAGATACAGTGAGGGTAAGAAGCTGAAATAGCAGAATTCCCATTGAGGCAAGATGCCGTTTGAGGGAGCAGTTTGCAGATTCAGAGCCTGAAGGTCACTCGGTTCTAAGAATACAGATTCAAGATCAAAAGTGAGGTAAAATTATTGTCTTTGTTAAATTTAGAAAGAATTCTTCTAATATCTTGAAAGAATCGTAGGGATTATTACTTTTCATGTTTGCAAAAAACTTATCTAACATGTTATTATTATTCATAAAGCTTGCAAAGAATTATCTGAATAATGCCAGGTTATACAATTAAAGGATTAGATAATCTGTTAGAAAAACTAATGGAAAAAATAAGAAATATTTTTACTCAACTAGAGATTATGGATATTTCATCTAAGGAATATAATAATCTTAGTAAATTACATGACAATTATATTACAGATTATTCTAATTTATTAGATCCAAGAATGGAATTATATATTAAAACTCGAAATGAGAGAAATAGAAGAATTTAAAACTATCCCAATAAATTAAGGATATCTTATGTAAAATATGACAAATCCTTTCATTAAGGATATTATAGACATTTTACCAAAAATGAATAGTAGCAGGTCATTTATAAAAATCTCCCTTCATGTTAACCCTCAAAACATGGCAACAGAGAAAGATGAAACTGTGGAAGAATCTGTAGAGAAAAGTATAGGAAAATTTTAGATAATGATCAACATATGGAAGAATCTCATTTTGGGACCGCTTCCTTCATTCTAACCGCATTTATGATGATCGAACAAAATGAGATCATCACTGTCAACAACACGGTTCCTAGATCGCTTTCTGGCCTTTGAATCCAATACAGCTTTGATTGCCTTTTCAATCATCTTCATGGTCCGCTTCTCCCCAGAAGTATTGACAGAGCAACTCGGGTCGTATTTTTTCATCTCATGTGTCATTATTCCAAGCATTCAGCATGTAAGCATGTCCACAAGTCAAAACAGCAACCACAACAAGTTCATTGGTAGCTATTACTTTCTGGATGTCCAACGAGGATCTCTCAGTTAAAAGCTTTGCACAAACACAACTTTGGAGATTAAAAGGAGACCCTAAATTTCGTCCAACAAATCTGGTTATTTTGTCCCAACTGAAGCCAAAGTTTTCACCATCGAAAGACCATCTCTCTTTCCGAGTCATCATGAGCTCAGAGAATGGAGGAATTGACAAATCATCAGACGACCCACCATTCAATCCTCTTGTTGATTCGTAGCCCCAAGTAGGGAGAACAAAAGAAGATGCTTTTTCAGAAATTGAGAATAGGAGAACGGAACTCCATCTGGAAGGGGTTGACTTTGGAGGAAACACGTGACTGTGGGATGACAAAAGAGATGTTAACACAGGTAAACTGAAGGAGCTGAAGGAGATAGCTTAATAAGAGATGGAAACAATACTGCTGCAGAAAGATCAGTAATGAGATTTTTGTTTGGGGTTTCTGTGTATGCATCTGTTTAAGGGTTTGAGTTTTTGAGAAGTTTTATACCGTATTAATTACGTTATGAAATGATTTAATTGATTAACATGGTATTAATCAATTAAGTTAATTTTTTAGGGTACTGGACCTAATTTGCTCAAATGGTTTTTGGTTGGGATTCACGAGTTCTCCACGGAATCGAACCCACCCAATTCCATCATCAAAATAAGTAGAATAAATAAAATTTTAATTTTTTTGTTATGTTTGTATTTAAAACTTACTTGTACTTTGAGAACTTGTATGGTTTGTGTAAAGTGCATTGCACATATGAATCATATTGATAAAAATAAAAATTCACGAGCTTTGAGGGCCAATCATTTTTTTCATTAAAGAATTTATTTATTAATTTTTTTTTTTTTTTTTTTAGTATGGTCGACCATATAGGTGGCACATTTTAGAAATAAAATTAGAAAGCCAACAATTCTCGTCTAGAGATTTTGTTAAATTACTTTTTCACCAGAGAAAAATACAGAGAAACATACTATGCTCATAGGAACTATATTTACCACGCATCACTTGAACCTTTTAGAATCATCTGAATATGGGGCAATACTGGTGAGCACAAAACGAGAGGAGGACAAGTCTTAAGGATCAGAATGGAAGCTTTCCTAATACAACAAAACCATAAGTACAAAAAAGAATTTAGCAAATTTTGTACCGACAATGACGTGGCAAAATATAAGTGAACTGCTTATTTTTCTTTTTTTCCATCTTCCAATGATATCGTGCGTGCCATGTGTTGTCTGTAAGGTTTTTCTGTCAAGAAATTTTGTTCTTGTAACATCATTCTTCCTAATAAGGCTCGATAATTTCCACAAGTCCAAATTTCACTTTTCATAGGACCAAAAATTCTTTCACAAAATAATCCATCTTTTTCAAGTTTTGTGGCAAACTCAAAATAGAAGAGAGAAGAGACAAGGAAAGATTCTTTCCCCAGCCTAAGGACACTGATATCAGGGCAACGCATAAAATTAGTCTAATGGGAGAGATGTCAAAAACAATTTTGCAAAGATAAAAAGCATTAACGAGAAAAAATCCATAGCCACTGCTAAAATATTTTACACATTCAATTGAATTTGTCAAATATTGAGCATTGCATAGAACCATATCGTTACAAGCAAGAAAAAATTGCACCCCACTTCAAGAAAATAAGTCTGTGACCCAGACGACATTTCTGCACGAAATTAGAAATCTCAAGGCATGTATTTATTTTTCCCATCAGTGAAGCAGGGATCTAACAGCGGCAACAGCATCGCCTTTGTGCTCGCGCAATGTTCTTTCTGCCACTTTCTTGTCAAGCTGTTTACCAGATCATAAAAAGTATTGAAAATGCAGAAATATTCATGGAACGAAGTTGAGAATTGATTATATAGAAGAAATCTAACCTCGAGTTCATTTGCGATGATATCCACATCAGCTGCATTAATCTTAACAGCCGCTAATTCCTTCTCCCTATGATAAAATTAACCAAATTGTAACGTTATGCACAAGTACCAAACATATTCATGCGTTGTTTGAAACAATAATTGTAGTTTTAGATTATGGGGTGTTAAATGGAGTGAACCCCCGCTCAGCTTGCTCCTCTGGCTCGCACATTTTTTTTTTTTCTTTTTTTTAAATTTATTTCCTATTATTTTTGTTTCCTGGCTCCCAACAAGCCAACTTGAGGTGACGAGCCAGTGAGTGGCTTGCACAGAAAGAACTCAGCTCGGCCTTCCTCGCTTAACATCCATATTTTAGACAGGGCATATTATCACAGCTCACTAGCTCGATTACTAATTGATCCCAATCATGAAGAAAAAGAAACCGCTTGATAGATTATGAACTTTAAAAATCCCAAAGCAGAATGCATAGGAACAAAAGCTTGAATTCAAAACATCATTAAGGTTTCGAATTTTTTATTCTTATTAGTTTGAAGAGAGCATATTATTAGAAATAATAGGGATTTACCAGAAAGGGATCCATACTTAAGTATGGAATATTCATTGAGTTGGGCTGAGAGTGTGATTTAGAAAATAGCAAATGAAAGCATCACACTTTAAATATTTGCAAGGTAGATTCCAAACTAACTTTCCTCCTCTGTAAATAAGATATGCTCCTAAATCCATGAGGTAACATGCCTAATCTAGACAACAGAATGTTATGTCAAGTTTGTTGAGTCACTAAAATTTGTTATGCACGTTTGTGAGAAGCAAGTTTTAGCCACAACAGCAATAACTAAGTAAATAATACAATTAGCAAGCGACATGAAGACATATAAATGTCACTCAATTAAAACAATAATTCATGTCATGTTCTATGGTCAGCGCATTTAATTTATTGTAGCACCGTTTTAAGTATTCTACACCTTCAAGTCTGGTAGTTTGTCAACTTATTTTATTTACTTTGTACATTTTCTTCTACGACTTGTATAAAGACGATGTACATGTTATGCTTTCATTTTGTACAAACTTCTATAACTTGTATGCATACTTTTTATGTGTAATAATTAAGCCACCTACTATACCCNTCCCCCCCCCCCCCCCCCACCCGCACAAAAAAAATCCTAGTATATATAATGAAAATAAAATGGTTAAAAAGTAAATTTGGAATTTGGAATAAAAAAAAAATAGTAGATAGCGTAATTTCCACTATTTGGTAAAAAATCATCCATGACCAAGTAAATAAAATGTGGGAAAAAATATAGCAGGTGTCTTCATTATTACACACAAATAATGAAGCCACTTATTCATCCATCTTTAGTATCAGAAGATTTCCCCTATGGGCAAACCTAGATTTCATTTTGTCATGACCAATGAAGCATATCCTTAGAAAATACCTAATCTGTCATCCGCAATCCAACATCAACTGCTATCCTTTAACACTCCTAATATCATCTCCACAAACGTAGAAGCTCGACTTCCACTTGAAACTTGCACAAATTAATTATCCATCATGGCATGCACAGTCCTACTCTGTCCTCCTTGACATGACCTAATATGTGATCTCGATAATCAACTCCTTGCCCACACCTGACCCTCACTAGAATGGTGTATCCACTCAACTTTCACCTATTACTCATTGAATTAGACTCAATTTTGGCATGGAAATGGAGCTTGTCCGCATTCTAGTGAGTGATAGAACAATGGGTTGGATAAGAACTGACTTTCAAAGCATCAAGATGGATTTCCTTTCCCCATATATCGTCACTACTCCATAAACATTTGTTCACGCTAAACCGGGATATAGACTATAATATAACGTGCAATTCAGTTCCAATCCTTTGGAGAGAATAAGAGCCCCTTCTTTTGCCGAAAGGGATTTCGGCATCAAGACAGCCTAAGCCCTAAACCACAACATTTACTTTCTATGACAATCATTTTAAAATCATAGTACAAGAGTGTAAGTTTCCACAACATCAACACTGATAAAATGTCCAGAAGCCCCCAACCACATCATCTAATCACTTCTAAATAAAAAGGTAATAAACAACACGAATTTATCTACTGTCTACACATGGCATCAACCAATGATTCTGCAGTGCGAAATATAAAATAGTAATTACAAACCTCATTCTGGCAGCTTGAATATCAGCCTCCTTTGAAGCAGCAATTGAAGCCATAGCCTACACCAAGAAAAGGAGGAAAAAAATTCAAATCAAAATCACTAATCATCCAAATCTATACGTTCATGTAAATAAATCGCAAAACTGACCTCTTGGACTCGGGTCGAATCGAGCTGGCGATCCTCGACCCGGTCAGTAAGCTTGTCGAGGGCTTTGCTCTGCTGCTGCAGGTCCTTGGAGTCCTCCACTCTTTCAATTCCTTCATCCCCTCCCTCCATTGATATGCTATTTTCTTTTGCTTTCAATTTCAAGAACTGATTTTTTTTTTTTTACCAGGTCTTTCAGTTTTCCCACTTTTTCTGTAAGCTGAGCAGAGGGATAAAAGCCCTAAATATTAGGGGTTTTCAGAGTTAGTTGTGGGCTTCACTGTTTTTCAAATTTGGGCCTTTTCTCATTTTTATTGAAACTATAGCCCACTGGATCAAAATATATTCATGCTCAAGTCTTGGGCTTCTGGATTGGATCATAGCCTTGATGCTAAGTATGCCATGGGCTTAAGTTGGACTTTGGATCTGAACTAGGTAATTGAAAAGTGTGAAAGCTTTTCTCTCCAACTCCTAAAATGAAGCAAATTGGTTAACCTTTTATCATAGTTGCACAATCACTTCTCAACGATGAAAACTATATATATAAATCTCCACAAAATTTTCACGTGACTCACACATCAACATTTGAACCAAATTGTGTCTCTTATTGAGTCCATGCCTTGAAATCTGAAGTAAAACCTATTTTGATAAGGGCTATGTGACGTTTTGATGATTACTTGGACATGTCTTTGGGGAGAGATTTTGCGACTATAATTAGATGTATCACATGTGACGATTACACAAAAAAATGGTACTTTTTTTTTTGTCTTTTGAAGACATATTTTACAATTATAAGTGCATGTTATTCACCCCAAACAATCATTTTTTTATTGATACTTTTCTAAGTCAGCCCTCATTTGTTTTCTTCTCTCATAGGTGGGATCTACTTTTTCTTTAAAGGTAAAAAAAGTCAATTTTTATAATCACTACTGAACAAGCCCTAAATAAATATTGAGAATCAACAAACTCTTTTTTCAGAGGTTGGAGACTAACTTTCTTTTCAATCAATAAGTTGAGGATCAACAATACAATTTTTTCTATAACTAATGCTATTATGGTGACAAAATGCACAACGAGATTATATTTACTGGTTTTATAAATGTCGTAAAATACAGGTAAATTTATGCTTTTTTCAGGGTTGGCTGTTGAATTAAATTACATTAATGTTTAGAGAGCTGTTGACCTTACATATTGTGGTTGAGAATTTAATTTAGGAAAAATTAATTTTTCTAAAAATTTGGAGGGTGAAAAATGGTTAGAGAAGGCTTTAGGGGATGCCTTCAAAGTCTATATTAAATATATAATATGTTCATTTCTGATAATGAACATATTATATTTATAATAATGAAGTCGATTCTTCATTAATTACTTTTACAATCTAAAAATAATAATCAATTTTTACACTAATCTAGGAGTGTCAAAAAGGTTCGACCGCTCTAGCAGCCCGTGGCACCCGTGGCTCGACTCGAAAAAAGTCCGAGCCGAGCCCCATTTTGGGGACACGGGCCAAGCTCGAACCGGCCCGCGAGCTTTTATTAAGAAAAAAAGATGCAGTAAGGTAGAATTCTGCCTACCTTTTCAAAGGGGAAAAAAAATCGAGCCTGTCGGGCTCGGCCCGTAAAAGCCCTAGTCGAATTTTTTTGGCTGAGGAAAGGCTCGGCTTGGCTCGGGCTAGTAAAAAAGCTCGACCATTTTAATTGAGTCGAGCTTGAGCATAAAATTTTAGACTCGGGCTCAGCTCGTTGACAGCCCTACACTAATCAAAGTTAGTATGAGTAATTTTCTTGTTGTGTAACTTTAAATATAAAAAGTGATTTAAGGGTAGCAATGTATAGAAATTATCGTAATGTTTTATTTTTAGTAGATTGATGGTCTTCGCTCTTGAGCAATAGATGCAAGTTTCATTTTAATTATTTTTATGTTCTTTATAGCGCAGTGTGGGTTGGGCATGCATGAGTTGAACTATTTGATAGAGTAGCCTGTAGCCAATGTATTGCATGAGTTTTCATGTAATTCTAATTTCGATTGTACTATATGTACATTACCACTTACAGATTGTGTACATACACATAATATTGTGAGATATGATTGGATCAAAATTTCTTCCACCAAACGAAAAAAATAATTTTCCATTATTTTTTTGACACCCTATCACCCCATCTATCGGTGAAACTTTCTATTACCCTTTATGTACAAGTAGTATTATTTTTCTAATTTTGGTACTTTTTTATCCTTTTTTGAATGGATCTACAACTTTTTTCTTTCACCATTTAGTTGCATTCACATCCTAATGTGAGACGTGAGGACCATTGAATGATAACTTCATAAAATTTGACAGCAAAATTTGTGACCACCAAACCAGAAAGAACATGTTTTCAAGAAAAAATAAGCCTGATTAATGAATATAGTTTCGATTGTTTCATGTCATTTTCAAAACATCAATTTAAGCTCAGTCTAATTCATGAAAATTCTGGAAAATAAACTCCCTCTTTTAATTTTAATTGAATACTTGATAAGATCTTGTTTAATTAATTTTGATACAACTTTTGTCAGATCGAGATATTATTTAATTAATTTTGATACATTTTTTTTAGGTTTCCATATATATATGTAGGGAATGATTTTAAAGTAATGTTATTTATAGTCGTTCACTGTGATAGTTGTCTTACGTGGCATCTTACATAGCGGTTTGTGATTTGATGTATTAATATGGTAGTTTTTTCTTACCACATATATCAAATCACTAACCGTTTCATGTGTGCCACGTAGAACGACAGCGATGATGAGTGATTATAAATTACATTATTCAAGATCTTAGGGTCCCTCAATAATGAGAAATCTCATTAGTAGAGTGGGGTTGCAAATTTAGGAAGAGTGAAATTTCATTAATGATTCAAGTCAGTATCAAGCACATGGAAAATACTTAACAGTTGTTAGAATGATGACTTATCTTTCATGAGTGAAAATTTAGCTTTCAGTAAAATCAACTGTCCAATTATACTTACAATCTAAGAATAATAATTGATTTTTCACACTTAGTCCTTGCTTGGTCCCCATTTTTTCAAATTAAAATAGATGAAATAATATTTATTTTTTAAAAATGAGTGGTTGAAAAAGAAGAAAAAAATTTCGATTTACGTTTAATATTATTTTAAGAAAAATTATGTGATTGAAAATAGGAGAGAGAAAAATGAAATTGAATTTAATGTGGGCCAAACGAGGGCTAATTAAAGTTAGTATGAGCAATTTTCTCATTGCGCAAAACTTTAAATATAAAATGCGATTTAAGGGTAGCAATATATAGAAATTATCGTAATGTGTTATTTTTAGTAGATTGATGGTCTTCGCTCTTGAGCAATAGATGCAGGTTTCATTGAGTGTTCATTTTAATTATTTTTATGTTCTTTATAGTGCAGCGTGGGTTGGGCACGAGTTGAACTATTTGATAGAGTAGCCAATGTATTGCATGAGTTTTCATGTAATTCTAATTTCGATTGTACCACATGTACATTATTACTTACAGATTGTGTACATACACATGATATTGTGAAATACGATTTGATCAAAATTTCTTAAAATAATTTTCCAATCTTTTTTTGACACCCCATCTATCGATGAAATATTCTGTTACCCTTTACGTACAAGTAGAATTATTCTTCTAATTTTGGTACTTTTATCTTTTTTTGAATGGATCTACATCTTTTTTTCTTTGTTCACCATTTAGTTGCATTCACATCCTAATATGAGACGTGAGGACCATTGAATGATAACTTCATAAAATTTGACAGCAAAATATGTGACCACCAAACCAGAAAGAACATGTTTTCAAGAATAAACGAGCCTGATTAACGAATCTAGTTTTGATTGTTTCATGTCATTGTCAAAACATCAATTTAAGCTCGGTCTAATTCATGAAATTCTGGAAAATAAACTCCCTCTTTTAAATTTTAATTGAATACTTGATAAGATCTTGTTTAATTAATTTTGATACAACTTTTGTCAATCAAAATATTATTTAATTAATTTTGATACATTTTTTTTAGGTTTCCAGATATATGTAGGGAAGGATTTTAAAGTAATGTTATTCATAGTCGCTCGTTATGATAGTCGCCTTACATGACATTCTACATGGTGGTTTGTGATTTGATGTATTAATGTTGTAGTTTTTTCTTACCACATATATCAAATCACTAATCGTCTCTGCCACATAGAACGATTGCGATAGTGAGTGATTACAAATAGAATTATTTAAGATTTTAGGGTCCCTCGAAAATGAGAAATCTCATTAGTAGAGTGGGGTTGCAAATTTAGGAAGAGTCAAATTTCATTAATGATTTAAGTCAGTATCAAGCACATGGAAAATAATTAATAGTTGTCAGAATGATGACTTATCTTTCATGAGTGAAAATTTAGGGTGGGGTTAGTTTGCCTTTTTCGAGCCATTTTTCGTTTTCCATTTTCGAAAACGCGGAAAACGCATTTGGTCCGTCGTCTTCGAAAACGCATTTTAAAAAACGAGTTAAAATTTATAACTAAAAATGCAAAACGACTTTTTATCATTTTGAGCTTTTTCATTTATAAATTGCCAAAACGCTCAAAACGCGGAAAACGGGTCATTTTCGGGGAAAACTAAAAATCGTTTTGAAAATGGAAATGGAAACCAACCACTACCTTAACTTTTAGTATAATTAATTATCCAATTATACTAACAAAAGTATTGTAGATCATTTAAAAAAAATTCTTGATATCTTCTTATAGAAAGTTAAAAATTATGGTCTTCTTGAGGATTTCGTAACTGAAATGCTGATGATTTCTTAAAGAGTTAGTTTAATCCAAAAGGCAGAAGTTCTCTACATTTTGTTGGATTATGCGCACTTATTCCCTTGATCAATCATCGTTAGGAGATCATTGTATTGAATCTATGAGGCAAATTTTATCGGGATACCATGTACGTCTATTGGTTGCATTACTGTATAAAATTTTATAAGGTCAATATTTTGAATACTTGAGATTACTTTGTATCCTTCTTCTTTCGCTATTAATGTGAAAAACCGTCAAAATAAAATGGACGTAACTTTCACATCAAAATTAACCCTCCCGTTAAGCTTGGCCATTGGCCCGAACATTTTTCTCAACCCACTTCAGTTTTCCATAAATATGCATATTGCTTTAATAATTACTGTAAGGAGGTCTTACAAGTGCTGCATGTATGGTTGCTGTTGTAATGTGATCCAAAATTTAGTAGGTATCGGAGTTCTAATTGAAGTGGTCATGATTGAAGTGGTTATGGAGAAATCAAAATTATGGATTAATAGGAAAAGTCGTTGGATTTTCGCTACCCTATCGCTAGCTGACCGCTTAAGTAGTAGGAAAATTTTTTGGAATAAGGAATTGTCACTAGCCTGTCGTTGAGCTCTCGCTCGAGTGATAGGGTTGTTGCTCACCTGTCACTAGACGGTGCTCAAGTGATAGTGCCGTCCGGATTTTTCGCTTTATGTTGATTTCACTCGTATTTTGACCTAGTTTCTATCTTTTAGGTTACTTTTAGAATTGTAACATGTCACCTATAAACTATAGACTCTTCATTCAGTTTAGATATTGTTGAGATTGTATTTTTCTCTTTATTGATTGTCAAAATTACTCGATTCCTCTACCAATCTCTCTTTTTTATTTAATTTTGTCCTTGTTTATACGATTAATACTTCTTATTGTGTCATAAAACCTCTCCATTTCGTAACAAGTGGTACCAGAATTGCTCTGGTACCTTGTTTGTTCATAACAGTTGCATTTTTATTTTTTAATGCCAACTTCCGATAAAAAAAAATTGATACACCCTTCTGTAAAAACCTTGTACAACTTTCCTATACACTAAGTCCCCGTTTGGTCCTCATTCTGTAGAAATGAAAATAGGTGGAATATTATTATTTTATTTTTAAAAAAAAATTCTTGATTGAAAAAGAAGAAAGTTTTTTCAATTTACGTATAATATTATCTTATGGAAGATTCGTGGTTGAAAATAAGAGAGAGAAAAATGGAATGTAATGAAATGAAAATTAATGGGAGCCGAACGGGGGCTAAAGCGAAATATTCTTCAAACCTCTTAAATTCGTTTAACATAAAGCTTTGCTAGAAAAACAGAGAACTTGACAGGCCCCTTGATCGAACCCCCACCAATAGGTGGGATCCCTTTTTTTGCACGGAACCCACCCCCATAGATGGGGTTCGATCAACAGACCCCCTATTTTTCTAGCAAAATTCTTTGACAAAACCTGCTTCGCGTCTCCTCACATTAATGTGCCTGCAACAGTTTCCACACAATAGATTTCAAAAGCTATGAACTATAGATATTTGGCAAAATTTTGGGGGATAAATTTGAATATTCTACTATTTAAAAGGTTGAATTTAATGGTAATGAAAAGAAACTTTTTTCTGAAAACTACAAAATGGAGACCCGTGCAAGTTTTGCTAAGTCCAGGCTCCTTAAATTTACAGATTAGAATCATATAAGCCCGATTGTAAACAAAAACAGCCAAATCGGAAAATCAAATCGAAATCATATTTTAGAAATCGTCGATTTGGTGCCACGTGACTCCGGTCAACGAAATGGTTTCCCCCCAATCAAAAACGGTTAAAATGGTTTGATTTAGGTTTGATAATTTTAATTGCGGTTTAAAATCAAATCGGATGGGCGAAAAAGTATTTAAAAATAAAAAAAAATGAAAAAATGAATTTTTTTGAAAATTCATCCAAATATGTAAAATTCAATAATTTTGTTATTTGTGGGTATTTTTGTCAATTTCTAATTTTCTTATACAAATATATAATTATTATTATCCAACAATCCTAATTTATATCTAATAATCTCAAAACTAACATAATATATCAAAATCACTTTTTCCTCTTCAGAATTTAGATAACTCCAGTCGACATCCAACACAGTCTTGAGCCACCGGCACCACACACTTCTTTTTCAGATTTTTCACGTCTCTTCAAAATTGAATTGAAGTCCATTATACTAAATCGAAGACAAAGAAATCCTAGACATTTGGTGATAATATTTATTACGAATAAAGTTTCATATTAATAATTTTTTTGGAGCAAACTAAGGTAAGAATATGAAATTAAATGCGTTTCGTAACATCATACAAACGTAAACTTGTGTAATTGTCATGTTTAGATATTATAAACAATTACTTTATTATTATGGTTGATTATTCTCTTTGTCTAATCAGTGTCTTTTTTTTCAAATATGATGATCAAGAGGTCTTGTTGGACATCATTATATTTTTTGGACCTTATATCTAGTTTAGTAGACATGTATTATAACGTTATTGTATCGTCGTTAGCTTAAAAAAGGTGAACAAAAATGAAAAAACTATATTTTAATTTATTGTGATTTCACTTTGGCTTAGTTGGTATTTAAATTTATAGTAAATATATTTAATCTCTGTTTGAGCCATATTTTCTATATTATCGTAATGAGAAAATTGACTATTGGAAAGGAGGTTGGGTCCCACACATGAAATAACAAGTCAACAAAAGCGGCTGAACTTGTGGGATAACGGTCTAAATATTCATTTTTTTGTCCCAAAAATTTGGTTCAAACAGGAGTTTAGTTTGTTTTAGATTTATTACTAGTAAAATATAAATATATATTGAATTCAATGAATTAATGACATAAAAGTATACAAGCAAAAAAAAATATGATGAAACCGGTGGTTTAAAATCGGACCAAACCGTTAGGATTAGGTTTGCATTTTTTTTTCAAACAATTCAAAATGGTTTGATTTAGGTTTGTAATTTTCTCAAATCGATTTAAACGATTTGATTTGAAAATATATCAAAAATTGATAAAACTGGACGCTTACACCCCTAAGCCCCACCACTCCATCACAGTATTAATTGTTAATCAGTGGCGAAACCCCTTCAACCCCCACCGACGCATCCATTTTCCCACAAATTCCTAATCACAAAAGCGGCAAAACACCAACGCTCCCTCATTATTTTAGAGTTCTAATTTTTAGGAGATTTCGCAGAGTCTTGAACAGTTCATTACATTTACATAATCCATGAAAACACAATTTCAATAAATGCTCAATGACAGATCCTTGCAACTTCTGCTTCCCTATTTTTTATTTCAGGAAAATCTTCAGTCAAAGGGTATTTTTAGAGGTAATACAGGAATAGTTAAAAATACGTGCAACTGTTGTACAGGAAATGGAAAGCTGGGCCTTAATTTTAGCAAGACATAGCAAGTTTAGGTTTTATTTTGAATTCTTTAATTTTAAGGTGAAAGCCAAACTTAATTTTAACTATGCATTTTATAGGATTCATGATTACTATCGACTACTCGTTTCATCATATTATAATTTCAACAACTTGTAAAGCTAAACAAGGGAGCTCCCTTAACACATGGATAATTCCTTCTTTTTTTTTTTTTTTTTTTTTTTTTTCATAACAGGGGAACTCGTAATTGCTACCCTTTGGGTGCGTACTGAGTAAACTCTCAAGCTGAAACAATAGCCTACAAATCAAGCCAACCAGGTAAACTGCACTAAGAAAGCCATGTGCAACATGCTCAATCGAAAAAGTGTTGGTAGGAGGAATTGAACTTGTGACTAAAGGCCTCCGCACTGACCCACTCCACTAATTCGACCATCCCATAAGGAGCAACACAGATAATTCTATATGTACATTATGGTGTCCACAATGTACAAGCAACACAATATCATTGGAGAGTTGAAAAACTGTCAAGCGACAATTTTTAAACTCTCCAATGATATTGTGTCGCTTGTACATTATAGACACTATAATGTACATATAATATCACCCTTACCACATTTGGAGCCCATTTAAGATGACCTATGCTAAGGGAGCTCTAAAATAATAAAAGGATCTCGTCACACCTCTTACATGCAAAAAACAGCCCCTAATTTTCTTATAAACTAAGAATATAACCATTAGGCCAACCTAATACTTACCTATGGGTGGCCAATAGGTTGAGCGGCTCGTAGACTCGACTCGGCCCGGCCCATGGGCAGCTCGGGTTCATATTAAGATAAGCCATGGGTCGAACCAAGCTCGAGTGTCGGCCCATTGTTACCCATATATTTATGTGAAACAGTCCAGGGAATAAATGTACAGTCCAACGCCCTGCTAAGTATCTAATTTCATAGCTTTGGAATTGCTTTTCGCCATCTATACACACAAAGTAACAGACAGTACTATCAAGAAGATTTTATGGTTCAAATTGATTGTGATGGAAAAAGAACTCCAGCCTGCATTAATATCTATTGCATGTAGAACAGTTGAAATTGGGTTCGAATTTATTATAGATCATCTATACAGGCCACCCATAATATTGCTCATACTATTTTCATTTCAATGACCTCCGACAAGGTTAATGCACCAATTAATACCGCCCCAACTCTATCCCCTCGACCACATGCTAGAGACTTTTCACATGTACCACTTTATCGGTGGGTCCAAGATATTCTTGCACAAACTCGCTCCCACTTCTGGTTTAGAAATTCATAAAGATGATGTCCTGATCTCTAAAAAACGAGCAAAAGCACCCAAAGATTTATAATGATTTACTGTAAATGTAAATGTAAGAGTTATGTCCACTCACCTTTGCGAATTTTTACAGTAACTAAGAAGAAGAGTAGATGTGTATTTTTGGCCCTCCAGAAATATTAGGTATAACACGATTGGACTCCACACTCTCGAACATGGACAACAATCTTGGCACCAAGTTAGCCCATCGAGAAAAATTTTGTAAGAAAATTAGTAAAGAGAATCATATATAAAGATCAGTTTCGAGCATGTTTGCCTAAGCTTTAAAGTTACTTAAACTAATTCTTTTTCGCCAATACATGTCTGAGCATTTTTGGAAGTTAAAAATACTTCTATATATTTTTATAAGCTTAGCCAAACATGCTGGATTAAAAGTGTTTTTCAATATTAAATCTCAAACTATTAAAGGCTAAACAAGATGTCCTAATCTCATCAATATAATTATGAATCAGAGGCAAAAATTTCAACTATAAAAGGCCTTGTGATGTGGACTACATGGTTCTCATGCATTTATAAAGCCCTTGCAGTGCATTCTGAAGGCCATGAGAATGAGAATGCACAGATAATTTCTCCCGTGAGTGTAGAACATGGATCTGAAAATAGTTGCAGTGCTTTTTTCACTTATTTTCAGGTCTACTTTTGCTTATGCAGGAGGTCTGTCCTTAAACTTTTATGAACAATCTTGCCCACAAGTTGAGTATATAGTGAGAACCAGTCTTAGATCAATCTCCCTCACTGATCCTACTACTCCAGCAGCTATTTTAAGACTCTTGTTTCATGATTGCCAAGTTCAGGTCTTCTTCCACCGTAATCGTTTTTTTTTTACTTTCAGATCTGTTTATTATTGCTCTCGTTAGTAGGAGTTAGACGATTGAGCATGGGAAATTTTGATTGACAGGGCTGCGATGCTTCTATCCTTCTCGATCCAGAAAGTGACATTTTTCAAACAGAAATGGCTTCGGGGAAGAATCTTGGAATCCGTAAGAGGGAGACAATAAACACGATTAAGACAGCCGTGGAAGCCTTGTGTCCTCAACAGGTTTCGTGTGCAGACATTCTCGTATTGGCTGCTCGCGAGGCGATTGCCATGTCTGGAGGGCCAATGATAGTTGTTCCTTTGGGACGACGAGATTCATCATCGCCTTCGAACTTTAGACAAGCAGATGCTTCACTCCCCGGACCAAACATTGGCCTCGATGCCACGCTTCAACTTTTCGCGAAAAAGGGCATGACAGTTGCAGAATCCGTCGCCATTTTAGGTAACACACTTGAACATATTTCATTGTGTTATGATCCGTGGATTATGTTCTAGATGCTCGAATTATTAAATTTTGGATAATCTTTCTTCATATTTTTTTGAAAACATTTTTGTGGAAAATTTTATATACAATGGTTTATAGAAGGCGAATGAAACTAAATGCCCAGGCTTAAAGTCAGGTCCAAATCCATGGGTGCCAAGTGGTGCCCCTCCAATTGCAGTGCAACTCAACCTTTCGCATGTGGCTTAGACACCGTAAGATTCTCAGACGAGTTCGCTAGAAACCCCGTTTGCACATTGTTAGTGATTAGGACTATTTTAAAGAGTATATTCTATAATTTAAAGAGCATCCATAAATTTAGAGAATGAAAATTTTGAAGTACTTCAACGTACTCTTTATATTTAATACTTAATTTTACTCCTCTTAAAAATATTTATTATTTTTTTCTATCTTTTGTTTTAACAAACTTTTCTCTAAATTCAAAACCGGCCCTAGCCTAAGGCAAACTAGGGTACTGCCTTGGGCTTCACTATTTCAAAGGGCCTCAAAAACATGGTCCAAAACACATCAAATCCGTAAAATATTAATATATTCATCTTGTGCTTAGAACTACTCAGAATCCTTCTAATGCCTATTATCTGGTGTATAAATAGGCAACGTGAAGGTTCTTGTCCAAATGTCTTTTGGAATTAATGCCTAAAAAGAGGTGGTTATAAAGTTGGCTGTTAGTTTAGAGAATGAGAATGTTATTGAAGCAATCTATGAAATAGTTGCAAGCGTGTAGTTCCGTTGTCCCCATTTGATAATTACGCTTGAGAGTCTAGAAATAATTAGTCGTCTAAGGCCTCAAAATTCTTGGGGCCGACCTTGTCTAAATTATTATATTATTTTCCTACATTGAAAATTGAAATATTTTGAGTGCATTTAATTATGTAGAATGAGTTTGAAGAGCCAAAATTCGCTATCTAAATTAAAATGTTAATTTAAAGAACCTTTTGGAGCATGATTTTAAGGGTTGCTTCCGTAAAATAAAGAGCATTTCATAATTAAAGAATTTTTTAGAGATGCTCTAAATAAGTAATTTTTATGGACATTACATTTCTAGTTTCTTGTTTCCAACCATAGACATTTAGCATTGGCCTTATTTTGATTTCAGGAGCCCATACCTTGGGAGTCACTCACTGCTTCAATCTCGAGAGCCGTTTGTACAAACAAGAAGTTGACAAAATTGACCCACAATTCGAAATTTTCTTGAAAATGAGCTGTCCATTAAGGTCATTTACACCAAATTCAAGTTTTATCGTGAATGACCCCACTACATTATCATTTGACAACCAATACTTTGTGAATTCAATAAATGGCCGCGGAGTTTTGAGAATTGATGCAGAAATGCCCCTGGATCCGAGAACCGCGCCATTTATTCAAACATTTGCTGATGATCAGGAGGTATTTTTTGAGGCTTTTTCTTCGGCTTTTGCTAAGTTGTCTTCTTCAAATGTCCTTACTGGTAATCAAGGTGTCATTAGGACTTACTGTAATAGATTGTACTGAAAGGCATTATATAGATGATTGAGTTTGTGATTTGAAATGATAATTGAGTTTCTAAAACTAATCAGATTTAATTTTCTAGCTTTAAAGGCTAATCAGAGCTAAATTTCTAGCTTTGTTCATTTATCTCCGTCTATTCATTTGGTTAAAAGGGTTGATACCAATTGATACGGAGTGCCATTTCTAAGGCACTGTAAAGGGCACCGCTAGATGAGTAGTCTACATTATTAGATCACGTGGGTCAATTCTTGAGTCTTACAATGATTGCCGATATCGGGTCTAGAAAAATTATGTAAGTATTAAAAGAAAATTTAAATGCAACACGTGGGTAAAGAAAAATTCCGAAAGACACTAGAGAAGTTTTCCAATATGCATTACCCCTTATAATAAGCATAGCAAGAGAAACATAAGTTATAAGATTAAACGTTGAAAATACTGAAATAAAATACTACTTCCGTCTCATAAAGATATCCCTGTTTCTTTCTTCTTCTTTTTTCCTCACAAATTAAGAAAATTTAGTTAATTTCTTACTCATGGCTTAAGATAATCATCCAACAGAAGATGGACCTTTCCTATACTCCAAATACAAATGAACAAGTGTCATGGAAGATGGAACATTTTTATTTTTATTTTATTGTTCCAACTATAATTGAATAATGAAGTGATTTATATTTGTGATAACAAAATCCATTAAATAGGGGTATATTAGAAAATTAATTTATTAACTATATTCTCAAATAAGAAATTATAATTTGAGATTGACGAAAAATTAAAATGGGACTATAACAATGGGACGAAAATAATAATGTACTTGACAAATAAAGGTTCCTTTACAATTATAAATGAAGTGTTACATAATGTCGGCCGCGGAATAACTAATTGTTGGGCTAGATTTCCAAAATAACGTGGACAATTTCTCGGTTCTCAAAACTGTATTTAATAGCCCCCTACAGTTTGCAGAGTTATTTATCATTTTCAATTTGGATTATTAGCACAAAACGTTTCTACCTTTAAGATTTATTGTGAAGAATGTTCCCAACTTTCTTTTTTAACTTTTTTGTCCTTATTTCCACATTACCCTCCCATTTAAATAAAAAAAAAAAAATATAAAGAATAAATTACTATCTTACCCCTAAATGTTTTAAAAAGTGCAAGTGAGTTCAAATAATTATTAAAAGGTCTAATAGTACAAAACGTCCTTACGTTTGGCCTATATTGTGAAAAACGTCCATACGTTTCAAATTGGTGAAAAATGATGTTTTCCGTAATGAAATGTGGAAATAGGGATGACAACGCAAAAAAATTGAAGCGTAGCGATGTTTTCTGCAAGAAGTATCAAACGTAGGGATTTTTTTTTTTCTATTAGGCCTTATTAAAATATTAAAAAATAGCAAAAAAAAAAAAACCTCTCTCTCTCTCTCTCTCTCTCTCTCTCTCTCTCTCTCTCTCTCTCTCTCTCTCTCTTCTTCTTCTCCAAAGGGTCAACTATCTTAGAAGCCAAAAAAACTCCAGCAAACCACCACCCAAATTGCTAGACCACCATATCACCGAAAAAGTCATCACTTCCCTCAATACATACCACCCAACACCCAACTTTGAACCCTTTATACTAATAAATTTGTTTGGAATTGCAAACCAAAATACCCAACTCGTGAATGCAAATACTGGCGGCATCATCTATTCCGAAGAGACCCATGTCATTTCCAACATACCAATCAACTATACTCAATAGGGAGCCTATCTTTATGGTCTTAAATTATCAATAGATGGTTCAGCGATTTAAGCGATGGGTGGTCAAAGTTTTTTCACTGCTAACCTGATAGTCCCATTTGGAGAAGAAGAAAAAGAACAGAGAGAGAGAGAGAGTGTGTGTGTGTGTGTATGTTTTTTTTTTTTTTTAATATTTTAATAAAGCCTAATAGCAAAAAAGATCCCTACGTTTGACAAACTGATTTTACAGGTTCACTCGATGTAAAGGTAACAATTACAATACAAACAAGCTTCTGAAGATGCCCCGCGTTTTGGATAAGATGATTTGGAAATGGTTTATTGTAGGGCATGTGTCCTTCCACAGACTGATGTTAAAAGGGGAGTTTTACTCGTAAACTTTGCTCGTAATTGAATGAATTTTTTCCTCAAAGACTTGTGAACATTATATTAGGGATTGTTTGCAGAAGTCACATGATAATATGAGCCTAGAATTAATGGTTTGCTGCGCGTTTTATGAATCTTTAATCAATAAATAAAATAAACTCTGATCGTAAGAATTCATCACAATGCCACCATACATCCCAAGAATTAGTTATTATATTTAGATTTCACCACAAACAATCAAACAAATGAATCAACGTTCATTTGTTGAGAACTTGTTCGAACGGGACGTGGGCCACATGGCAAATCGTTTAGGACGCCGCAAAGTTAATTTCAGAATGAATTTGTCGATCTAAATGACATATTGATACCTGAAGATGTTGACATTCACGGTCATGAAAGCCACAATCCAATTGATTTGGATGATATTGACATTCCCAAAGTGGAACATGAGTATGAAGAGCCGAATTAAACATTCAGATGCGAGAAAAAAGCGAAAGGGAATAAACAAGCAAAATGTTGGGGTCACTTTAAATTGATTTCAATGGAAAAATTCGTCGATAGCCTCGCAGAATCTAAAACAGTATGTAAATATTGTCAACAAAGATTGGCATAGAAAAAAGGAATTAGTACCACCCATCTCAATCGCCACTACAAAGCATGTGCGACCAAATTTTGACTTCTTCTAGTCGATCAAACACAATTGCAATTTCACAGTCTAGGCGCTGGTTTGACGACTTCACCCCTATCTACATGGGTGTATTCGACGAAAAAGGCTCGAATCGAAATGGTGAAATTTGTTACTGCCACTGAGTTGTCTCTAGTTATTGCCGACAATCAATAATTCATCTCGTTCGTGAAAGAATATCTGCAACTAAGGTACGTTGGGGTAAGTTGAAACACTCTCCATGCCGATACAATACAATATTTTAATGATTTAAAATAACAATTAATTATGATTTTGCAATAATATAGTGGTGTTATATCTTTAACTTTGAATATATGGGAATTGGTTAATAAAAGAGCTTATATAACTGCAACCGCGCACTATGTAAATCCACTTTGGTGTATGCATAAAAAAATGATTGCTTTTAAAATTATTGAGTTTCTTCACAACACTAATAATATATATAATGTTATTATCAGTATTGCTAGAGAATATTATTGTGAGACTAAAATTTCGTCTTTTACTTTCAATAATACTAGTGTTAATAACACAATTGTCGATAAATTGTGTAGGATACTGCAACTTGATTTCGGTAGGTATTTGTTTCATATTTATTGTATGTGCCGTGTTTTGAATTTAATTGTGTAAGACGACTTAGAATAAAGGATGAATTTCAAAGGATTAGGAACACACTAATATATACCACGATCTCCCATAATAGTAAACAAGCATATGAAGATTATTGTTCCGAAATAGGCCCCCATTTATTTGAATTATAATGGGAGGAAATTATATATATATATATATATATATATATATATATATATATATATATATATATATTTTAAATGAGTGGTTGTAAAATAATGATTTTTATTTATTGTGTAATATTATTTTATTGAAAAATTACGTGGTTGAAAATATGAAAGAGAAAATTTAATTTAAATTGATGAGATTTAAAGGGGGCCAAATGGGGCCTAGAGGTGACAACTGCTGAAACATTTGTTAGCGACGTAAGTCATAGATGGAACTTTACTTACTTGTTATTAAAGTCATGTGAAGGTTTCAAACATTTAATAACTTATTTTTATAACAATAGACGCGTTAGAAGCGATGCCAATGCTATGTTAAATGAATCCGATTGAGTTTTAGCTTTTAAAGTTAAAAAAGATTTTTGACATCTTTTTATGAGACCATAAAGATTTTATCGATCGTTTATTATCCCATAAGTTATATTGTACTTGTACGCCTTTATATAATTGCAAGAACATTCCATAAATATAAAAATGATTATGATTTTAGTGAAATTATAATTGCTATGAAATTAAATTTTAGAAAATATTGGGAAGACTTAGCTATGTTATTTCCTTTAGCATGTGTAATGGACCCTCGATATAATTTATTGAGAACTAAATACGTAATTGATCAAATCAACAAATCCTTAACGTTTGATACACCTATCACCTATAGGAATTTAGAGCAAACATTATGTAAAATGTATGAATTATATGCAGACCGAATGTGTGCGAATTTTAATCGAGTACCCTCTGTACATATTCTTTCGACTGAAATTGAAGATGATGATGCCAACAATGTATTTGTTTCAAGGCATTAATACATATATATATGATACTGCTGTAATGTGTTCATCTAGTGTCATGTCGTTTACATCTGCATCTCATCAAACATCGATTGCAACTAAAAATGCGATGTCTATCGAATTAATTAATTACTCTATTCAGAATATGTTAACAGACAAAACAATTAAAAAAGTTTAGAATAAGTAATTGAATTCTATAAATATAAGAAACGTTGGCCAGTTGTTTCTGCAATTGCAAAAGATCTGCTGACACCACCGATTAGTACTGTTGTTTCAGACTCTGCTTTTAGTGCAGGTAAAAGAGTTTTGATCGATATCAGGAGCCGGCTAAGATAAGATGTTTTAGAGGCGTTAATGTGCGTGAAAAATTGGCAGGACGCTCATTTTCGACTACAAGATAAATAGCCAAAATTGCATGTCGTCAGGTAAGTGATATTTGATTTAATTATATTAATTAAAATTTCTTATTTTTTAATCGTTACATTTAATTTTCTTTAAAAAATTATACACGTTACAACAAGTTATTCGTGTACAATTTTTGACTCTGTCTACTTAAAATTGATGTAGCCGGTCTCAAGTCAGGATAAAGGAGGAAGGTTTACATTTTATCTACCTTAAAAAAAACGAAAAAAATGTATATAAAAAAAAATTCGACTTAAAATTTTTTCTTCATTAAATTATTTTTTTTAAAATGCATTTTTGTTCATTTGTTTTTCTGTAAAAAAATAAAAATAAATAAAAAAAGGACGAGCTCGCCCGCAAGCAACAAGAGCTCGGCTCGTTGAAAATGAGCCACGAGCGCAAGCCGAGCTGGCTCGACTCGGTCCATTGCCATCCCTAAGTGCAACGCAATTTTGTCATGAGGAAAAATAATTCAACTATTTTCTCAACCAAACTGATTTTCTACATTTCATTTTTGTAAACCATCGTTTTCTCATTTATTTCTGTTTTGATATCATGTTGCTAGTGTATGTAAATTATTTACACTTGAGTTATTTAACATAATAATTTTAATTAGTTTAACCAACATTTAGCCCCTGCTTGTTTCCCTTTGAAATAACTCTTGATTCTCATACTCATTTTCAATTACACACTTACATAATAAAATATTTTATTATTTACTTTTTAACCATACATTTTTTTTTTTTCAAAAAAATCACTATTCAAAACATCATTTTCAAAATAATGGCCATCAAACAAGGGTTTAATTGGGCAAAATGAAGGGAAAATTAGGCCTAATACCAACATCACCGCCATCACCACGGCTGTCATAGATGGCACTCATCACCACCACAATTTGCCACCTTGATTCCGATTGAAGTAAGTTGTTAGTGGTGGCGAAAATAAGCAATCTAACATAGATGTAGATCAAGATCTTCTGAACGTGTCATGATGTTAGTTGTGGTTCTACGATGTTTCGTTGGTGGCTAAACGTAGATTTGATCTGTGAATTAGTAGTGCAATGGTAGTGGGTGATGTAGTGGTGGGTTTAGACTAGCATGGATGGTATCAATGACAAGTGATTAGTAATATCTGTGTTATCAGTGCACAATATCTTATTGTGCTTTACCCATTTTCATTTTGTTAACATAATGACAATGAGAGGTACATAAATGTGGTAGTAGACGAGAAGATCGCAGGGTTTTGGGTTTGTTCGAGCTATTTTTTGAGAGTTCAATTGAGAGCGTAATGATGGTTGCGAAAGATGGTGTTTGAGAAAATGGTTTGGGAATGGTTATGGTTGTGTAAGAATGACAATAGTAGTGGTAAGCAGTTCATGATGGTGGTGGTCATTGGCAAGAATTGGGATGATGTTATGTTGACTAGGGAAAATAAGCGAAGATGGTTGAGATTCGAGACATGAGACCTTATTATTTGTGGTGGGAGGGGATAGTGGCGACTATATGGGTCACCGACGGTAGAAAATAGTGCTGGACGGAATGGTGTTAGAGTTTGGGATGGATTAACATGATAACTTATATGTTACCTTACAAGTAACACAATGATATGTATGTTACCACTTACTATACAAATCATAAAATTAGTAAATCAAAATGAAAAATACAACTAGTACATAAGAAATTACAAAAAAATTTACAGATATATGAGGTATCAAGAAGAGAGAGGAAAAGGTTTATTATTATTATTATTATTATTTGATTGAAGGAATTCTAATCCAATATATCTCCTACATCATGTGTATATAAGTGGTGAAGTACACAGGGCCAGCCCCGAGAATTGTGAGGCCCTAGGCAACCAATGATAATGAGACCCTTAAGCATAATTTTTTAAAATGTAAAACTACTTTAAAAATAAATATGAAGGGTGTTAAAAATAATTTTTTTACAAAAGGACCACTACTTAAAAATGGATATATAGAATGTTAGTCTGCTGAAAAAGTAAATAGTAAAAGTACATACGGAATTTTAAAAACTTTTCCATGAAAATTTACCCACCACAGTAAGTTTACTAAAATTTTAACTTTGTAGATTTGTAATCCAATTTTTTATCGTTGGACTGTATACCATTGGACTTTTTATCGTTCACCCAAAAGGTCATCCTAGTAGAGCGAATGAATCTACAACTCTGAAAGGAGATGTCAAAGTATGGAGGATGTTTATGAAAATTAAACGTAAATAACACGTTAAACATAAATTAAACCATTTGTGAACAAGGTTGGGAGTCTTGGGACTATGATCAAGTTTAAATTTTCAACTTATCACAAATGACAAATTCCCCAATGGCGTATCCACGTTAATTCGAAACAAAACAACAAGAAGTCGGTTTCATTTGCAATCAGTTTTGCTAACCGGGTGCTTGCAATCAATTTTGTTCAATTCTTAAGTTCTTGAGAGGTATATGGGGTAGCTTATATGGGCTATGAATAATATACTGTTAATCAATATGGGCCTATGTTTCAAAAAAAAAAAAAAAAAGTCCAAAGAAAAATAATATTTAGGTTCAACAATGAGCTATCTTCCATATCTTCAACCTGCAATATAGAAAATTCTACCGCTTCAACAATGAAATCTACCAGATAGGGCCAAAAAATCAAAGGCCCTAGACGGTTGCCTTGTCTGCCTTATGCTAGGGCCGGCCTTGGAAGTACATATAGTAAAACCAAATCAAAATACAAGTTGTAGTAACACCTTATGGTGCGAGAAGTAGAATTTGCATTCATTACATCTTTGTTTGAAAATTTGTCTCTCATTCTATTGGCATATCTTCTTTGTCCCGCCGAATGTCGACAAGGAGATGCCCCACTTTTGCGACATCAACAAGTATTTAGACGAGAAGACAGTTTTCTATGAAAATGTCAACAAAATTTATCTATTCACTCCATTTATTTTCCAATTTTGCAGAAATTATAATTTCTTGATCAACACTGTGGGAAGAAGTAAAGTTTGAACATAATTTTTATTGTGAGTATTGCGTATTCTATTCTCTGGACATCTTCAAATCAAACTTCAAACTGGAACCCCAAAGAAAGAAAAAAATGTGCCTCAACGGATTAATATTAAATAAATAGTTCGGTAGTTCTGGAATTCTAGTAATATTATGTTAAAGACCTTGCTGTTTGTACAGTGAGGGTTTGACACCCTCCCTGACAGAATAGACTCATAGGGGGAGGGGGATCAATTTTTTATCATTTTTTTTCACTCGGGTCCCACGCGGGTGTAAAAATCTGTCAAGAAGGTGGTAAACCATTTTTCTGTACAAATGGTATTTTCCGTGAGATAAACGTGCAATTGAATAATGTTAAAAATAAGTGTATGTAAATATGGGAGAAATTTATTTGTAAACGTAAAGGATATTTATAAGTTGGTTGGAATTGACTTACTTTTCAACTCTTTTCTTTTTATATTTTTTATTCTTGATACGAACGTTTGGTATTCACTATATTTAACTTCTCGTAACAACCATTTATTTATTGAAGTTCTATACAATTGTAGAAACCTTAAAGGCAAAAATAAAAATAATTATTCATTAACCAGCATTCTTTTGGTCTCAAGGCTAGCTAGACTTCATGAGAACGTCAAGATCACCTTCGTTGTGTAACAAGAGTCCTAGACTAAGACCAGATGTGATGCCAGCAAAAGATTAACCCACCACTCAAATTCATAAGATAAAGTGTTTTCATCTTTCATTAGAGTGTCAAATGAATTGGGTATGCAGAAACATTATGATATGTATTGTCAACTTAGTGAATCAACCAGAAGCAAACAGTTAAAGAATTTACAAGATTTCGAGACTTTAGAAAACAATCTGAATGAAAGCAACAGAACAGTGGGAAAATGATGGTCAAATACTATATCAGCAAGCTTGCCATGTATAAAATTAAATAATTAATATAAGAAAAGTGAAGACTTTTGTAAAGTTTGTCCAGATATAACTTTTTGGGAGTAATGGATTTAATGAAGATATAGATGAGGTCTAGGAAATATTAAATAATTTTTAAAACAATTTTGATAAATGATCCGTAGTTATCAACATAGACAAAACTATAAACATCAATCCAAATAACAACTACACCATGAATAAATAGATCTAAAAGTTCCTATCCAACAACAATAAACATAAAAAGAGAAAGAAAATCCATCTCATATTTAAGCAGAAATTCCTCTCTAATATTTAAGAGAGACACAATAAAATTATAAAATTAGTCAAATCAGTAATATTTAATATTTTTCTTATTTTGTAAAGTAGCTCACTAACAACTTTTTAGAAGATGCACATAAGAAATTTTATCCTAAAAAATAGAAGTCCATTTTGAACAAAACTTCCCAGGAACATGATAGATAAATATTAGTTCATGCACAAATTTTTATAAGGCTTGAAATCGATATTTGATTCATATTTTCTATTATATAATTTGAGTTACGTAATCTGTTAGAATCAACACTGTCAAAGTAGAGTGCATTTGGAAAATACTTATAAATTAATTTCTTTAATAGAAGCTTTCATAAAAATTTATGATCATTCCTAACTTATATATGAACAATTATTACAAAAATCAAATAATTATAAGGTCATTAGAATACATTAAAAATTGTCAAAACTAAGACTTTCAAGCAACAATCTAATTTTTGATCAAGGAATATGATCTTGTATAAAATCACACATGGGTTTTAATAAATCTGAATTTTCTAGAATTCAAATTAATATATATGCAAATATTTTCAACACAATATGATAAAGTGCATAAGGGATTAGAGTTTATGATGAAATGGGACCGTCGCAAGGCAAAATAATGGTTGTTCAAGAGGTGCAAACGGATTTTCATCATCGGAATCCTCAAGTAGTTGGGCTACAGGTGCAAGCTGCTGCGGCATAAGCACAGTGATCTGCTGTGTCAGCAATTCCACTTGTTGACGTAGCTGTGCGATTTCATCACGTCTATGTACCTTCTCTATCGGGGCATCACGGGCTTTAGGATGTCTCCTTAGCGGCATGGTGAAGGAACAATTTCAGCTCTGATACCAATTGACGTAGCGGAAGATTATAGAGAAGATGAACAATCACAAAATGAGAAAACTCTCAAAATTTTTTTTATTGGATTCAAGAATTGCCGCCTCAAAGGGCTTACAACGCCTTAAATAGAAAAAAAACCTAGCAAGATTCGGAAAATAGAATAAAAAAGATATTTTTCCAAAAATAGAAAAATATGAGATAACTATAAGATTAAAAATCCTTATTTTCAGGATCATCCTCCAACAAACGGAATACAAATCCGAATTTTATGGAAATAGATATTGCAAAAATAAAAATTACCATAAATAGCAAAAACACCTAAACGAGGGCCTAAACGATGGATTTTGCCCAAAATTGGCCTTGAGTCAGGGACAAAGGTACTGAGTTTTATTCATTGGCTCGATTCCAATTGAATTAGACTAGCAATTCGCCAAAAATGAGCAAAATCGAAGTTATCATGAAATTAAAAACCATTATTTTGCCTTGCGAAGGTCCCACTTCATTATAAACTCTAATCCCTTATGCACTTAATCATAGCGCAGCGGTCTGCGCTTGTAGTCCAACAGCTTGAGGATTCCGATGATGAGAATCTATTTCCACCGTTTGAACAACCATTGGATCAGCCAATTCGCCGGAGAAGGGGTGGTCAGGAGGACGACCGACGTTGGGAATCAGGATTTAAGGTTGATATTCCAGAATTTCATGGTGGGTTGAGTCCAGAGGAATTCTTGGATTGGGTGACTGCAGTGGAGGAGATCTTGGAGTTTAAAGATGTTTCAGCCAATAAATGTGTACCTCTCGTTGCGACGAGGCTTCGTGGGCGAGCTGCGGCGTGGTGGCAGCAGATTAAGGTGACGAGATCCAGGCTAGGGAAACCCAAGCTTGCATCGTGGGACAAATTGAAGAAGCATATGAAGAAACATTTTCTGCCTTACAATTATGTGCGGACCAAGTACCAACAACTGCAGAATCTGCGTCAGGGTAGGAAAACGAACAGTGATTAGACCACGGATTTTTATATGTTGATTACAAGGAACGAGATGAAGGAGACGGAGGAGCAGTTGGTGTCACGGTACGTGGGTGGTCTTCGTCCCCAAATACAGGATACTCTAAATATCCACTGGCTCGATTCCAATTGAATTAGACTAGCAATTCGTCAAAAAAGAACAAATCCGAAGTAATCATGAAATCAAAAATCATTATTTTGCCTTGCGACGGTCCCATTTCATCATAAACTCTAATCCCTTATGCACTTCATCATAACGTAGCAATTTGCGCCCGTAGCCCAACAACTTGAGGATTTCGATGATTAGAATCCGTTTGCACCGCTTGAACAACCATTGGATCTGCCAGTTTGCTGGAGAAAGGGTGGTCAGGAGAACAATCGACGTTGGGAATCAGGATTTAAGGTTGATATTCCAGAATTTCATGGTGGGTTGAGTCCAGAGGAACTCTTGGATTGGGTGACTGCAGTGGAGGAGATCTTGGAGTTTAAAGAGGTTCCTGCCGATAAATGTGTGCCTCTCATTGCGATGAGGCTTCGTGGACGAGCAGCGACGTGGTGGCAGCAGACTAAGGTGATGAGATCCAGGCTGGGGAAACCCGAGCATGCATCGTGAGATAAATTGAAGAAGCATATGAAGAAATAGTTTCTGCCTTACAATTATGTGCGGACCATGTACCAACAACTGCAGAATCTGCGTCAAGGAGGGAAAACGGTCAATAATTATAACCCGAATTTTTATATGTTGATTACGAGGAACGAGATGATGGAGACAGATGAGCAGTTGTTGCAAGGTATGTGGGTGGTCTTCGTCCCCAAATACAGGATGCTCTCAATATTCACTGGCTCGATTCCAATCGAATTAAACTAGCAATTCGCCAAAAACGAACAAACTCGAAGTTATCATGAAATAAAAAACCATTATTTTACCTTGCGACGATCCCATTTCATTAGAAATTCTAATCCCTTATGCATTTCATCATAGCGTAGTGATCTGCACCCGTAGCCCTACAGCTTGATGATTT
The DNA here is from genome assembly GCF_002742605.1 of Olea europaea var. sylvestris. Taxonomy (NCBI): domain Eukaryota; kingdom Viridiplantae; phylum Streptophyta; class Magnoliopsida; order Lamiales; family Oleaceae; genus Olea; species Olea europaea. Next base: position 5,942,879 of record NC_036258.1, on the reverse strand, counting down.
CGATGATGAGAATACATTTGCACCGCTTGAACAACCATTGGATCAGCCAGTTCGCCGGAGAAAGGGTGGTTTGGAGGACAACCGATGTTGGGAATCAAGATTTAAGGTTGATATTCCAGAATTTCATGGTGGGTTGAGTTCAGGGGAATTCTTGGATTGGGTTACTGCAGTGGAGGAGATCTTGGAGTTTAAAGAGGTTCCTGCCGATGAATGTGTGCCTCTCGTTACGACGGGGCTTCGTGGGCGAGCAACAGGGTGATAGCAGTAGACTAAGGTGACGAGATCAGGATAGGAAAACCCAAGCTTGCATCGTGGGACAAATTGAAGAAGCATATGAAGAAACAGTTTCTGCCTTACAATTATGTGCGGATCATGTACTAACAACTGCAGAATCTGCGTTAAGGTGGGAAAACGATTAGTGATTATACCACTGATTTTTATATGTTGATTACGAGGAACGAGATAACGGAGACGGAGGAGCAGTTGGTGTCATGGTACGTGGGTGGACTTCGTCTGCAAATACAGGATACTCTAAATATTCACTGGTTCGATTCCAATCGAATTAGACTGGCAATTCGCCAAAAAAGAACAAACCCGAAGTTATCATGAAATAAAAAACCATTATTTTACCTTGCGATGGTCCCATTTCATCATAAATTCTAATCCCTTATGCACTTCATCATAGCGCAGCGATCTACTCCCGTAGCCCTATAGCTTGAGCATTCCGATGATGAGAATCCATTTGCACTGCTTAAACAACCATTGGATCAGTCAGTTCGTCGGAGAAGGGGTGGTCAGAAGGACAACTGACGTTGGGAATCAGGATTTAAGGTTGATATTCCAGAATTTCTTGGTGGGTTGAGTCCAAGGGAATTCTTAGATTGGGTGATTGCAGTGGAAGAGATCTTGGAGTTTAAAGAGGTTCCTGTCGATAAATGTGTGCCTCTCGTTATGACAAGGCTTCGTGGGCGAGCAACAGGGTGGTAGCAGTAGACTAAGGTGACGAGATCCAGTATAGGGAAACCCAAGCTTGCATCGTGGGACAAATTGAAGAAGCATATGAAGAAACAGTTTCTGGCTTACACTTATGTGCGGACCATGCACCAACAACCGCAGAATCTACGTCAAGGTGGAAAAACGATCAGTGATTATACCACGAATTTTTATATGTTGATTACGAGGAATGAGATGATGGAGACGGAGGAGCAGTTGGTGTCACGGTATGTGGGTGGTCTTCGTCCCCAAATATAGGATACTCTCAATATTCACTCGCTCTATTCTAGTCGAATTAGACTAGAAATTCGCCAAAAACGAACAAGCTCGAAATTATCATGAAATCAAAAACCATTACTTTGCCTTGCGACGGTCTCATTTCATCATAAACTCTAATCCCTTATGCACTTCATCATAGCACAGCGATCTGCGCCTGTAGGCTAACAGCTTGAGGATTTCAATGATGAGAATCCGTTTGCACTGCTTGAACATCTATTCGATCTGCCAGTTCGCTGGAGAAGGGGTGGTCAGGAGGACAACCGACGTTGGAAATCGGGATTTAAGGTTGATATTCCAGAATTTCATTGTGGGTTGAGTCCAGGGAAATTCTTGGTTTTGGTGACTGTAGTGGAAGAGATCTTGGAGTTTAAAGAGGTTTCTGCCGATAAATGTGTACTTCTCGTTGCGACCAGGCTTCATGGGCGAGCAGCGGCGTGGTGGCAGCAGACTAAGGTGACTAGATCCAGGCTAGGGAAACCCAAGCTTGCATCGTGGGATAAATTGAAGAAGCATATGAAGAAACAGTTTCTACCTTACAATTATGTGCAGACCATGTACCAACAACTGTAGAATCTACGTCAAGGTGGGAAAATGGTTAGTTATTATACCACGAATTTTTATATGTTGATTATGAGAAACGAGATGATGGATACGGAGGAGCAATTGGTGTCACGGAACGTGGGTGGTCTTCGTCCCTAAATACAAGATACTCTTAATATTCACTGGCTCGATTCCAATCGAATTAGACTAGCAATTCACAAAAAATGAACAAACCCGAAGTTATTATGAAATGAAAAACCATTATTTTGCCTCGCGACGGTCCCATTTCATCATAAATTCTAATCCCTTATGCACTTCATCATAGCGCAGTGATCTGCGCCTGTAGGCCAATAGCTTGAGGATTCCGATGATGAGAATTCGTTTTCACTGTTTGAACAACCATTGAATTTGCCAGTTCGCCGGAGAAGGGGTGGTCAGGAGGACAACCGACGTTGGAAATCGGGATTTAAGGTTGATATTCCAGAATTTCATGGTGGGTTGAGTCCAGGGGAATTCTTGGTTTTGGTGACTGCAGTAGAGGAGATCTTGGAGTTTAAAGAGGTTCTTACCGTAAAATGTGTGCCTCTCATTGAGACGAGGCTTCGTGGGCGAGTAGCGGCGTGGTGGCAACAGACTAAGGTGACGAGATCCAAGCTAGGGAAACCCAAGCTTGCATCATGGGACAAATTGAAGAAGCATATGAAGAAACAGTTTCTGCCTTACAATTATGTTCGGATCATGTACTAACAACTGCAGAATCTGCGTCAAGGTGGGAAAATGGTTAGTGATTATATCACGAATTTTTATATGTTGATTACGAGGAACGAGATGATGGAGACAGAGGGGCAGTTGGTGTTACTTTACGTGGGTGTTCTTCGTCCCCAAACACAGGATACTTTCAATATTCCTTGGCTCGATTCTAATCGAATTAGACTAGCAATTCGCCAAAATCGAACAAACCCGAAGTTATCGTGAATCAAATTAAGAAAAACTTTCACTATTATAGAAAAAATTCTAACCTAATAATAATTACACTAAGGATAACAAATGCAACAAGAAGGAGCAAATGCAATGTTATATATGTGAAAGGACCAACCATCTCGCTCGAGATTACCACTACAAAAAGACTAAAGAGTACAATATTAAGGGCAAATTTCAAAAGAATCAAGTAAACAAGTTGAAGGATGGTGAACATTCCGTTAGGTGTGAGTCATAAACCTCTTTAGTCAATTTTACTAATACTAGTAACGAATGGTGATTAGATTCTAGAGCAAATGTTCGTATTTGTTTTGATAAGAGTTTTTTAAATCTTATCAGATTTCAAGTGAAGGAAGCATAACTTTGGGAAATGATTCCGTCACTTCTGTATTGGAATTGGAAGTATCAAGCTTAAAATAACTTATGGGAAGAGTTTAATTTTAGATCAAATTTACCATGTTCCTGAAGTTAGAAGAAATTTAGTTAGTAGATCATTTTTAGTTCATCAAATAATGTTGTCATAACAAAAAACGATGTTGTTGGGAAAGGTTATATTAGCGATGGATTGTTTAAATTGAATATTATTGAAGATCTTTATCATGATTCTTCCATGGTTTTTAATGTTGAAGTTAGTTTCAAGTGGCATGAAAGATTCAAAAAACCTATGAATCTAAACTTGATTCCAAAAGCTCAAGTTAGTAATAATAAGTGTAAAGTTTGTGTACAAGCCAAACAAATTAAGAGACCTCTTAAATTTGTTAGAAGGCATACAAATATCTTAGAATTAATTCATAGTGAGGTTTGTGATTATAATAGATTGTCAACATGAATTGGTAATAAGTATTTTGTAACATTTATAGATGACTATTTTAAGTATTCCGATATTTATTTATTGAAAATGAAGGATGAAGTTTATGATAAGTTCAAAATCGATAAAGCGAAGGTCGAAAATCAATTAGAATGTAAGATAAAAATTTTAAGGTCCGATAGAGGAGGAGAATATACTAGGAATAATATTAAAAATCATTGTGAGGTTAATATAATAAACGAAGTGACAGCTCCTTATTCACCACAATCTAATAGTATTGCATAAAGGAAAAATAGAACTTTGATGTTTATGATGAACGCTATGCTCATAAGTTCTGAAGCACCTGAGAATTTATAAGGTGAAACTGTCCTAACTTCTTGCTACCTATTGAATCGAGTAACTATTAAGGACAATATTTAAACTTCATATGAGCTATGAAAAAAGAGATTCCCTAGGCTAAATTTTCTAAAAGTGTTGGATGTTTGGCAAAGGTAGTTATACTTGATCCTAAGAAAAATAAAATATGACCAAGAGTTGTGAATGTTGTTTTCATAGGATATGCTAAAAAAATAGCGCAGATAAGTTATTGATTGTAAATTTTGAAGCTAGTGACATTACAAATAATATTGTCATTGACGCAAGAGACGCTACTTATTTTGAAGATATTTTTCCATTGAAGACTAAAATTTCAAGTGAACCCTTGTCCTCTAATAAAGTGTTTTTAAATAGTACTCTATCTAGTTCATCTTTAGAAGGTAAATTGAACATGAACTTAGGAAAAGTAAAAGAACTAAGAAAGAGAAATCATTTGGAGAAGAATTGTTTACATATCTAGTTAAATATACTATGGTCTCTACCGATGCTCCTTATTGGAGAGAAGCTATTAATGATGAGTATGAGTTAGTTATACAAAATAATAATTGGGTTTTGTATGATCCACCTTAAAGTAGTAATGTAATTGAATGTGATAACGAGCATGTGATACTTTGCCATTAGGAGATTTAGTAGATACACTAATAAGCCAATTAAAAAACATTGGAAAGCTCTAGAGAGAGTGCTTAAATATCTTCGAGGTACATTTGATTATTCTACAAGCTTCAGAAGTTTTCCTAATATTATTGAAGGATATAGCGATATGAACTAGATAACTGATAATGTAGATATTAAGTCTACTACTGGATATGTTTTCATGCTAGATGGTATAGTCATATCTTGGGGTTCAAAAAAACAAACAATTATCTCTAGAAAATAATTTAAAGTTAGAGTTGATAGCATTAGATACAACTAATATTAATGTTGAGTAGCTTAGAGATCTACTATTAGATAAATCATTAATAAGCAAGCCAATTCCATCTATTTCAACACATTGCGACTGTAAAGCAATAATAGGGATTGTGAATCAATCTCACTCAAATAAGAAGATGAATAGACATGTTCAAGTAAAAAAATTATAAGTCAGTTAAAGACTTAAGAGAAATGTATTTCTCTCAATTTCGTGAGATCTAAAAAGAATGTTAATGAATAATCGAGAGAATTAACTTAAGCCTGTAAGGGAGTTACCTCTGGGAATAACCTAAACTTTGTGATTGGAGATCCCATGAAGAAGGTTCAATGTCGTAGAAACAACTCGTACTGCATGACTCATAATAGCACTATATTATTGTGCTTATCTATTGCGATAGTACTATGATTGTGATGTTAGGAAGGGTTTAATCATAAATGAGTACCAAGGTGGAAATTCTCGCTAGGTACGGATTACATGCATCCCTAGGGTACTCACGCATGTAAGAGTTGTGATAAGGCCGTGAATATAGGATTGAGCTATTCCCTACAGACTCTTACTAGAATCAAGATAAGAGCGCATTGACATTAACATATCTATACGCTATGAATTAAGTCTAAATGAATACAATGTGTAGAACAATTAAAGTTTTGGTCAAAGGGATTTAAGGCTTAATCCATTATAGCTATTTCAAATGGAAATTGTTATCAATAAGTGTGGTTCAAGTTTAAAAGATACCTACATCTATTATACAGTACAATATTGCCACTATATACACATATATAATTATTTTGAAAGTTTTAGAATCTGTGGGGGATTGTTAAAAATAAGCTTTAAAACTTTCAAATTGAAATTAAAATTTCAGTTTTCATGTATTTTAATTTTTCAGTTTTTGATTTTAATTTTCAGATTCAGTACAAAATTTAATCTCATTAAATTTGTAACTTATATTTAATTTGATTAATTTTCATATAAGAGTGTTGAATTTTTCTACTATGAAAAGGGTGCATTTCTCATTGTTTTACACACACACACACAAACCTTGAACAAACTCTATTCATTACATAATATCTTCTTTTATAATTGTGGCAATTGGTAAGGCCTTGTTCATTCTCCCCTCGTATTCGTCCCCATAGAAGGATATTCAAGGGTCTTGTATTGAAGTCGTAGAGTGCAGAAAGTATCCGCACGAATGGGAGGTCACATGCTTTAAGACAATGTTTATCCCGACTCTTTTAAGTCAGCTTTTCTTACTCTATTCTCATATTTATGTCATTTGATTCATGTTTATAGTTGATATTTTATTACAAAATCACATAATTTTTACAACAAAAACAACTCTATCTATAAGCCATTTTTCCACAATCACATTCTGGCTGTTGTGTTAAAATTGGGTTGTGATCCGAATTCTTGTTGAATATTTGATTGAAAATATTGTTACAGTAATATTGAGAGTTGGTAGTAGATTTGAAAAAGTTTTTGACGAGTTTAAGAAACATAAGGAGAATGAATCTCCATTTTGGCAGTTTTTTTGACTCCTATTTCATCCCAATTTTCTATTATTGGTTTTATCCATTGTATTGGGACTTCACCTTAAATTAAACTCCTCATGTATTAATTCTCCTAGTATGTTATAGATTCTTTGGTTAATATGTGGTATATAACATATATTGGAATTGACCAATAGTCCAATTACTTATTGGTCCAAAGAGATTCTTTGTAATTCCTTATTATTGATGATAGGGACTTCTCCACCTCTGCCCGTGATTTCCCCATATTTGGGTTTCCATGTAAATCTTGTTTTCTTTGTGATCTATTATTTTCATATTGTCCATATTTTCTCGTTCTTTAATTATTTGTCACAATTATAACAAGTGATATCAGAGCCAAGGTTTTGGTGATTCTTCAGAGGGCTAAATTGGTTATTAAGGCGAAGTTTGAACATGGTTGGTTGTTCCAGGGATGGAAAGTACGAATTTTGAGTTCCACTTTTGGATCGTAACAAGATTTTTTTTTTGTTTGGATACTAGAGGAGAAGTAATGTAAGGATTGGTTATATATTTTGGAAGGTTCAACGATCATTTTGGATGCAGCTGCAACTTATGATTTGATAAGCGGAGACTCAAGTGGAGTCGGTTGTGGTCAGTTTGTTCGTGGTGATTCAAACAATAATATTGGAGAATCTTCTAGTGGCTCAAGTGGAGCTAGTTGTGATCTTGTTGATCACGTTGCTTATGGTGATTTCAGCAGGTTAGACAGCTCAGGTGGAGTTGGAAGTGCTCTTGGTGATTCGAGTAACTTGGCTAGTGCTAGAGGTGAATGTGATTATTCAAGCAAAGTTGACGCGCAAGGTAATTCTGGTAGTAAGCATGTCTTGAAATCTGTTCATAGTTGCTGAATATGCAGAGGGGCATGGAGGAAGAGGTGGAGTGTTATTGTTTGGAGAATGGTTGGAGTTGAAGAGTTAAAGTTTTATTCCTTGTAATCAAATTCGTGTTAAGATGGAGATTGTTAGAATTGGGTTTTGGCCCGAATTCTTGTTGAGTATTTGATTGGAAATACTGTTAGAGTAGTATTGGAAGTTGGTAGTAGATTTGAAAAAATCTTAAAAGAGTTCAAGAAAGATAAGGAGAATGGTTCCCCCTTTTGGTAGTTTTTGACTCCTATTTCATCTCAATTCTCCATTATTGGTTTTACCTATTGTATTAAGACTTTATCTTATATTAAACTTTCCATGTATTAATTCTCCTAGTATGTTATAGATTTTTTGGTTATAAATATGTGGTGTATAACATATATTGGAATTGACCAATAGTCCAATTATAAAATTTTTTATAAGCATTGATTTTTAATTATTTGGCCCGATTATAACAAGGGGATCATGGAAAACACGTAGCAGTTTTTGAGAATGGGGTGTGGAGTCTAGTTAGTAATTATTAAAATTTTTATGAGCATTGGTTTTTAATTCTCTAGTCTAGGTGTTAAGTTGCTGAATTGTAAGTGAAACAAATTCTCTTTCTTTGCTTCTTTTATGTTTTGAGAAGGGTAAGCTTCGCCCAACAATTTATTTTTCATTTCGAAGTTGTTATTTAGAAATAAAAATGGGTTATAGTAACATATAATATCGTGCTGCCCCGTTGTTTTCTGGTATGGTGAACTCAACATTGAAAATTCTCTAGTTGCAGCAAAAGTTGCTGGAGCTAAAGACATTGTCATGCTCAACAATGGGCAGGACCAGACCCATTAAGGATCTAGTGGGGTGCAATTGCATCCACTGGCTCTTAATTTTTGACATTTACAAAGTAGCTTACATAATTTTTTAGTCCATAATTTTAAATTTTTAACTCATAATTAATACGTAATTTTGTCTCGCTCCCATTGAATCATTTTTATGAGTTCGTCCTTGACAATGGGCGTCTATGTTGTAATGTAAGGGCAAATTTGGTCAGGATGATTTAGACCTTGCCAGTAGAAAGAAAGGGAAATTCTTCATATCGTAATTGAAACAACAGGTATAGAATGACGGTTTAAGTATATTTTATCATTGAAATCAATCACCTTTGAATTCGCCAGATTTACAACTTAGCAATGGAAGATTGGGATAGTTAATGAATGTAATAGGGATAGATTTAAAGTGAGTACATATATAAAAAAGTGGTTTAGATAATGTTTAAATGAATGAATTTAATAAAAACAATATTGGAGTGAAATGTGGATAAATATTATAATTTTTTGATATTTAAAATTTTAATAGAGATAAATTTAAAGTGTGATAGTTATATAAGAAATGCGAATGAAAATAGGGCTCCCTATAATAAATTTATAATTATTCCTACCTTGTTAGTTTGAATACGTACATATTTATCAAGACCTATTTCATGGCCATTATAAATAGAAATTGGGGGGAAAATGATGTTTTGAATAGTGAATTTATTATTTATTATTATTTTTTTAAAGAATGTATAGATAAATATAACAGAAGTTTAAAAATAAATTTATTAGTACATTGATAATAAATTTTAGATGTATTCAAACCATGAAATAATTTTTCATCAAATTTTGGAATGAAAGTAATGTTTAATTTGCTTATTAAATAAAATAGCAGACTTATAAATACATTTTATCCATCTAAATTATTTTTAGCTTTTCATTTATTAGTTTATCATATAAGTATACTGACAGTTTATTTTATACTACTAGAAGATGTTTTCATTTTATTTATTTATTTATTTTTTGTTACAATAATAGCACTAAACAAGGGTAAACAATTACCTTTTTTATTCTTTCATAGACTTTCACTTTCTAAGTTAATTCTGTGGTTTTGTATAAGTTAATTCACTTTCACTATCCAAAAAATAATATTAACTATTTGTCAATTCTTTCTTAGGTTTACTAATTATTCTCTTTTTTCTATTTAATTTTGACTACCAAACACGACACAGGCTTTGGGAAAGGCTTTCACTAATTTGAGACAGATAAAGTATTGAAAACAAAAACAACTTATAAGTTATAATATTCAAATATTAGTTTTCAAGCAGAATCGTTTCAGAAAATAAGTGAAAAGCTAAGATAAAGTTAAGCAGTTGTTCATAAATTATGGCATCAGGTACAAGATTCACGTTCTCTTGATTATATGTGTACAAATTGTTTTCTGTTTGTTTATCTTATATACTTTTCTCAATTGTGCGTGTTTAGAAAGTGTTTACTATCTATGACCAATGTTGAAATTTAGGGTTAGAACACCTATAAAATTGATGATCTGCCTGTGTATATACATTATTCACATACTAGAATTCCAATAACTATAATTGCATCAGTACTTTTATGTTCCATATTACTTATTATAAGAATTAAGCTTAGTTTGAATTTATATCATAGAATAATTAATGTTGTAAAAGAAACACTTTTGACGTATTTATGATGACTTTTGTCGAACAAGGTAGTTTTAGAAACCCACCATTTAGCTGACAAAGGCATTTAGCTGACTCCATTAATATTATGAGAGTAATATTAAGCAAAACTCACAGTAGACTTTTACTACAAAGAAGAAGATAATTTGTGTGTGAAAGAAAATGACACTCTTAAATCTCCTTTATTTATGTAGGGTGTACAGACTTCACACATTCAAAAGATGTCTCTAATGAGCATATCTGCCTTTTGTTCATCGGATTTCGTCAAAAATCAAGCTACCACATGTCGAGTTCAAACTCTTTGATGTTGTGCTGGAGGCATTGGATCATCACCATCTCAAATCTTAACTGTCAAAAAATCTCAATAATTTAGACAATGCTTTATACATTAATGCTCAGTCCACCAGAGAATTTTGAGAATTATTGTAAAGCACTTTTCTAAGAGTGCATATTCCATAATGGCAACCACAATGGCTTATCAATATCATTTATCTCACAGGTGGATGAAGGGATGATATTTCAGTGGCCAAGAACTTACAGATATTTCTAGTAAGATCAATAGTAGTTATTGGGATGGAATATCATTTGTTGGCGTATCTGCGATGTGAAATTTTCGTAACCTAGAATAACAAATCAATATGTTATTCTTGGATGTTAAAGAAGTTTCTATTAAATTGTTTAGAACATTAAGAAGCTTCATGTACTTGATTGTCTTAGTACTAGTCCATCACGATTATCAAACTACTCTACGCATTAAAGATAATGCGTGCCCCATCTGGATTATTGAACCATTCCAGGCGTTAAAGATAGTGCGTGCAATACAAGTTACTTGCAAAGCTCGTGATAGTGATGGAACCGGAAAAGTATAAAAAAAAAAAAAAAACAGTTCTTTTCAGAGGAAAATATGGACGACCACAAGAGCAAATCAGTCCAATATTGTTGGCCTCATGGATGACATGTTCTCTGGCTTTGAGTCTTGAAGAGTGTAAGGGAAAAATCAAGGATGAGAAAGGAAAGAGAAATGAAAATCTAGGTGAAAAGAGTTGAAAAGTAAATGAAATATCTACGAGACATAGGAAGGAAATAAAACAATAAAAGAAAGAAAATAGTAGGAAACTCACCAATCTTTTAGTTATTTGTTCTATAAATAAGCACAGCAAAGCACTAATTGAATGATACTCACTGCTAAATAGAAAAAAAGGAGGATAAAAAAATTAATTATGAAAGTGTTACGTAACTTTAAAGTTATGGTTCGGTGAAATGTCACTCGACGCATCAATTTTGTCATCCTTTCTAGTATAAATGGAAACCAAGGCTCCAAATTATACAGATACAAAAATGGAAAAAGTAATCAACAAGGAGGAAGGTGGGGCGAATAAATTTTTTGCTTGTAGCATTGTCTTTTATCTTGTTGTGAGACATTTTTTCATTCCTATTTTTACTAATTATTCTCATTTTTCTAGTTGATTCTGACAGAGAAACAGGTCACACTATACGGAAAGGCTTTCAGTTGCAAAAGAGTTCTTGAAACAACAACTCGCAGTATTCAACCATTACTTCTCACACCATAACTGTTTCAGAATATAAATAAAAACCTGGAAAAGTTGAAAATTCTTGATCGCAAATGGCATCAGGTACAAGAATTCCTGTTCTCTAGAATAAGTGTTTTTGTATACAAATTATTGTGGTCATATTTTCTTGATTTTGTGTACTTTCTATTTGGTTCAGTATAAGCTTTCTTGAAGATTCTGTATCTTCTATGATCAAAATTGTTTAATTATAAGAGGCCCTTTTAATTATTTGGTTTAGTAAGCATTTTTCATAAAATAGTTTCTCTTCTTTGCTGAAGAAACACTTCTGTGGAAGAGATTATCAGAAAACCAACTATTTTTTGGCTGAGCAATTTAGGCTTGCCGTTGTTGGGCCCTAAACATTGTATTATATGATTAGGCTCCACAAAATTAAATAGTTGTATATAATAAATGTTAGATTTATGTTGATCAGGCTCTGGCGAAAAGCTTGCTTCCAATTTCGAGTTCAAACACTTTGATGTTGTGTCAGATGCATCAGATCATCACTATGGTAATTCTAATCTATCCAGTACGAAGGCAAAAAAATTCAGTAATGTCGACAGTTCTGTTTATAAGCAGATCATGAAAGAATGGAGAAGCCTTGAGAAAAATCTTCCCGAATCCATTTATGTCCAAGTTTACGAGTTTAGGATTGATCTTCTTCGAGCTGTAATTATTGGTGCTGAAGGAACCCCTTATCACAATGGTCTCTTCTTCTTTGACATTTATCTGCCGTCTGAGTATCCAAAACAACCTCCGAAAGTGTACTATCACGCTCATGGACTCCGTTTGAATCCAAATCTTTATGCGGATGGGAAAGTTTGTTTGAGCCTACTCAACACTTGGTCCGGGAGTAAAATGGAGAAGTGGACACAGAATTCTACTATTCTTCAGCTTCTGGTCTCTATTCAAGGCCTTGTGCTCAATGAGAGACCCTTTTTCAACGAGCCTGGCTATGGAAATGTCAAAAATAGCAAGCATTCTAGATGGATAAACAAATCGCAGTCTTACAACGCAGAGGTATTCCTTTTGTCTTGTAAGACAATGGTTTACATAATGCGTAACCCACCAAAGAATTTTGAGATTTTTGTCACTCAACACTTTCATAAGCGTGCAGATTCTATATTGGCGGCCATTCAGGATTATTATGTGTTGATTAGTTCATCTTCGAATGAGGTTCCATCCTCATTTAAATTGAAACTGATAAATATCCACTCAGAGCTGGCAAGGGCCTTTGGTGTAGTCTCAGAGCTAAAGTTGGAAACATTAGAGAATGGCTCCCAGCTGTCAAATGGAGAGAATGGAAGTAATGGCAAGAAACCAAAAAAGGGGCTCATGAACAAGCTTATCAGCATAGCCAAGTGGATTTGGAAATGAAGATTTGAGCAATGTAGAAATTCAGACACCTTTTCATGAATATTTATGTGGTAAGAGTGTTATAAATCTTAACATGGTGTAATTTCATACATCCTACTATTAAATAGTGAGTGTATTTCAATGTAGTTTGTGCTATGGAAGATTAATTTAAAGCCTTCTATCAATGTTACTAAACAACTATGTTTTGCTAATTTTAGGAGTGTAAAGTGGGAGGGCACAGATTGGCCTATGCCCCGACATTTTTGTTTATACCCATAACGATTTGCTTTCTTTACATTTCTAGTCATAAATTTTTGGGAAAATTGTAGTAGTGGCCCTTAACCTTTTCAATTTTTGCAAATTTTATCCTAACCTTCATTTTGTACTACTCACAATCTCAAATCTTTCAAAAATATGCACCTGAAGTCTAAATAGATGAATTGACCGTCACTTGACTAACGAAGTCAAAAATAAAATCTGATCAATTTTGACCAAATATTTAAAGGTAAAATGGTAACTTTATATTTTTCTCACATTAAACCTTTTCACCCCATTTCAGAAAATTTATGCCCATTGAACATGATTGTAGGGCCATGCACAGCCCTTTTTTTGACTCAATAGGATGGAAATCTCCTGAAATTCTCCCTCTACTACTGGATAAACCTGCAATTCCATTTCTAGGATTACAAAATTTCTTGAAATGCCCATGTACAGCACTTTTTTGCATTTACTTTGAAGTAAGTGCAAAAAAAGGGTAAAATTGTAATTCCATTTCTGGTGCACATTAAATGCACTTGCAAACTTGCTGTGTAACGGTCCAATTTCTTCTACAATTGAAAATGGAAATGGCAACCAAACACGGGTTAAATAAGTTAAAAATAAAATTAAAAAACCAAAAAATAAAAATGAACCCTTCTTCCTTCCACTCTACTCTTCCCCATTCCCACCGCACCGACTGTCGACATTACCACCCAAAGGCCGGCCATCACCTCCATCCATACATCATCAACATCGTCGTTCAAAGGCAGTCGCTACCACTCCCCAATCAGAAATACAATCAACCAAACCAGCCACCAAATCATACCAAATCAAACTGCCAACCAACCTTAATTGGAGCAATTAAATGGTTACCCGTGGTCGTACAAGTTTCCTCGAGGTTCGCCTAGCTCCAGTGGGATTCTCAGACTCAGGCCTAAATCTCATGCTTAGGATGGGAATTCAAGGGGGCTGTGCAGTATAACTCAAGATGCTTCCACATTAAATACATCAGAACTAGCAATTGGACTGGTTATAAATATGTCCAATCGAGGGAATGTTCCCCAAATAAATGGCCAGAACCAACAGCGTTCTCTTGATGGCGACGGAAGAGGGAAAAAAAATTATGAACCCAGGGAGAGGAAGGAGAATACGAACAGTACCCAAAGGTAGAGGGTTCAACACCACCAGGTTGGACTGGGGCTAGCTTTGATGTGGATGGTAGATGTTGAGCATGGCAATTTCATAACATCTTTGTCATGGTAACATTCCCTCGACTGGACGATGACTTCATACTGATTTGGAGAGGCAGTGGCGACGACAACAGCGATTTTCGGTAGGTCTCGTCGGAGAAGAAGACTGAGATTTTGATTTGGGGGAGTGGGTTAGGGGTAGAGGTGAGTGGGGTTATATATTTTTATTTTTAACTTATTTAAGTGAAAAAAATATAAAGTTACCACTTTATTCTTAAATATTTGGTCAAAATTGATCAGATTTTGACTTCCTTGGAAACTAACGTTCAAATCTATTCATTTGAACTCCAGTTGCATATTTTTGAAGGCTTGAAATTGTGAATGACACAAAATGAAAGTTAGAATAAAGTCTGCAAAAATTGAAAAGTTCTGGGACCTCTGCTACAATTTTTCCTAAATTTTTTAGAGGTCCTTCCAAATATTATTTGAGACCAACATTATTCAAACAAAAAAAAGAAAGTAAATTATTTTTGTATTCCTACTTCTCTGGACATCTTATGAATCAAGCTCAAAATTGTTTATGATTCTTATATTTTCTCAACCTTTAGTGTGTTTGGCATACTTGGTCCTTTTTGACAAACCATCAATTTTGGTGTTAAACCAGAGTTCAAACAATCTCATAACTAATGTCTATATTTTATTTAATTAAGCAATAAAAATATAAATTAATAGATGTTACAATCCAGATCTTGTTACGAAAAGTGGAAGATGATACCAGATTAATTCAATACCACTTTGTTGGAAAAAATAGGAGATTTAGCCACGATATGAATTAATTGACCACAAAAACACAAGAACAAAATAATTTGTAGAGAATGGGGATTTTATTATAATATGGAGAAAAATACAATGATTTTGTATTTATAATTTGTCGAATTTATAACGATGTTAAACAACCTAACTAAGTTATAAAGAAGAGCTAAATACATATATAGAACTATCCAAGTCCTAGAAGTTGGGTTGTAAATGAAATAAAATACCAAAAAGTTTTATTATCTTGATCTCTTTAAATGTTACACAAATTCCAACTCTCAATAGGGTTTCCAAATAGAACTTCAACTAAAGTTTGTCAAATAGATTTCGAATAGGATTCCAAAACCATTCCAAATTGAAATCCCCTTAATGTACACTTCAATTAGAACTCTTTTATTACTTCAACAATGAATTCGGGTCACATCAAAATTCTAACATTCTCCAACTTAACACGAATTCCACTGCAATGAATACTTGAACTCTTCAATAAAAAATACAAATAAACTTCTCCGTCAACAATTCCAACTGGAATATTTTTCACCTGTTCCATTATATCCAACTAGAATGCATGAATCCAAGCACTACTCTGTAGAATTACCTCAAATACACCAAAGTTGCTTGAATCACGCGCAACAAAATCAAGCGTGATCATTAATCACCAAACAAGACTTAAACAAGCCCTCTAGCAGAATCAATCTTAAATGCTTTTATAGAAGGCCACTTGCTAGATTATACACATTCTATTGCGCTTAAACCATGCCCAACAAAATCAACATCCAAATACCTATCTCCACTAGGTCCGTCCCTAACAATTAAATACAATGGCACTGCAGGTGATGGTGGCAAAGCGACATTATTCATATCTTCTAAACTCAACCGAACTGTATTTTTCAAATTCAACTCTGCACAAAATCCTAAATGTGCTTTACCAAACTGAATTTCCACCACGGTGCTAAATCCGTGCTGATTGATTTTTCTAGATTTTGCACGACCCTACAAGATGTATAACTGAAATATGTTTTGTCCCTCTAATACAACTTGGCACCCTTACATACCTTCAATGCTCTACATTTACCAAAGAATTCAAAACCTTTTGAATCAAGGATAGGCAATGAGATGAAATTCTTTTTCAAACCTGGAATATGTCAAATTTGACCAATTGTTCTAATTGTCCCATTCATCAGCTTCAATCTGACCATACCAATTCTAGCAACCCACCAAAATGCGTTGTTTCCCATAGTTATAACACCTTGGGAAATTGTTTCTTATGTAGTAAACAAGTCCTTATTAGGACGCATATGAAACACCCATGTTGAATCTAGAATCTGATCCACTTCAGGTTTAGATCCGACGTCAGAAATAGCTAAAAGATCTTAGTCACTCACATAGTTCTCTGCAAGATTTTCTTCACCTGAAGTATCTGATTTCTTACTGTTCTTATTTGTAGCCAATCTTTCTTCATTCTGCAATCATTCTTATTTTGAAGTTCATGGAGATGGCCTTATTTTTTATGGTGGTTGTGTAATGGACAAATTAAGGTCTAACTTCAAAATTTATTGCAAGAAGGGGGGCACATTAAGAATGATTGCTACAAAATGCATAATAACATTGAAAGATAAGGATGTTTTATGTTAATTACCCTTAAATGAAACAATTACACAACGTAAATTAAGCCCCCGTTTGGTCCTCATTAAATTTCATTACATTACATTTCATCTTTCTCTCTCATATTTTAAATCACACAATCTTCCATAAAATAATATTACACTTAAATCAAAAAAATTTCTTTATTTTTCAACAACTCATTTTTCAAAAAAAATACTATTTCACCCATTTTCATTATTCGAAAATGGGGGCCAAACGCGGGCTAAATAGTATTCAAACAGTTTTTTGACATTATTAAAAAATAAAAAGAAATTAACATAACATGGGCTTTGAAATTTGAATAAATCACCTAATTTCAGATTTTGGTCACAAACTACAGTTGATTAAATTAATCAACACAAATTTAAAATAAATAAAAATATTAAAGCAAGATCAGATATAGCTTTGTAGGCTGCATTGTCCATCAAAAAGCAGTTAAACAAATCTGCTCAGAGAACAGTGCAATCATCGTTTCCATCTCTAAAATTTCACAAAGGGTAATTGGCACAAAACTTTCATACCTTTCATTTTTTGACATTTTTGCCCCTATTTCCACATTTCTTTGTGTTGAAGGTCCTTTTCACTTTTTTTGGGTGTAAAATGACCAATATGCCCTCCTTTTTAAATAAAAGAAAAAAGAAAAGAAAAGAAAAAATTGCAACTTAGCCGAAACTTCTAAAAAAGTGCAAATGTCCCCCCCCCCCCAACCCAAAATTTCACCTTCTTCCTACACCTCACTTCCATGCCAGCGCCACTTGCAGGCCATTTTTAGCCACCTTCCGGTCAGCTTGGCAACAGGACCAACATACTAATTTGAATCCCTCACTTCCCTCTTCAGAACCTGTCTAACCACTAGCCGTAAATCTAAAGGAATTGGCTGAAAAATTACGCCAAAATTGGCTATTCATGCAACATGAAATAGCAAAAAATGGAGGCCAAAAACTCCATTTCCAACGACACCCATGACACACCCATCATCCAGGTCGATTATGCTTCTCATTACGCTCCTATAGATGTCTTCATATCATCAAACAAAGCTGAAAATCAAAATCTACAACCAAAAAATCTGAATTTTGCGTTCGACTGGTAGTTCTTGAGTTTAATCTTGAAAATTGATCGTTTGGTTGATGAATTGATGCAACTGATGGAGGACCCATAGTTGTGACAATATTAATTGATGATTACATGCTGGAATTGGTGGATTGAAGCCCTGTAGCATCATCAATCGAAAGGGGACTGGCTGAGTTTCTCTGTGTACAAACTGTCGAGGCTGTTTCTACAATTTCTGGTCAAAATTGACGATGATCCATAGGTTCATTAGGTTCTCCTTGAAGAGGCGGTGCTAGAAGGGATGGTCCGCGATTGTTGATCATGACATTGGCGACGAAAAATGTGTTTGAAGTTGTCGATTTCGCTGTTGAAGAAATCGCCTAGTTCTACAATTTCTGGTTGAAATTGACGATGACCCATAGGTTCATTAGGTTCTCCTTGAAGAGGAGGTGCTAGGAGGGATGGTCCGCCGTCGTCAATCATGATGTCGGCACTAAAAAATGGAGTTGAATTTGTCGATTTTGCTGTTGAAGTTGCTTGGGCAGCCTATTTTGGTGCTATTTTTCAGCCAATTTCTTTAGATTTTCGACCAGTGGTTGGATGGGTTGTGAAGAGGAAAGTGAGGGTTTCAAAATGGCATGTTGGTTCACCGGCCAAGCTGACCGGAAGGTGGCTGAAAATGGCCGGCAAGTGGTGATGACGTGGGGTGAGGCGTGGGAAGCAGGTGAAGTTTTGGAGGGGGGATTTGCACTTTTTTAGAAGTTTCGCCTATAGTTGCATTTTTTTTTCTTTTCTTTTTTCTTTTATTAAAGGGGATGGCATATTGGTCATTTTACATCCAAAAAAATAGTGAAAAGAACCTGCGACGCAAAGAAGGGTAAAAATAGGGGCAAAAATGTCAAAAAATGAAAGGTAGGAATACTGTCCACAATACACTCTAAAGGTAGGAACGTTTTGTGCCAATTATCCTTCCACAAATTATATTCAAAATTTCCCAGAAAAAATTGAAAATATATAATTGGGGGAAAAAAATGTATCCACAAAATCAATATCAATATTAGGGAGGCGAATTTATTAACTATTTTGATTCGAAGGGGTGTATCCTCAATGTAAGACAATCAAGACTCAAGTCGATCAAATAATGAAATTCCGATTCCGATTTCCAATTTTCTATAAAGTAAAAAACTAATAGAAAAATCTGTAATTTAGGAGGGTGTTATTCACTGCGCCTGGTTTAACACTGCAGCGAAGCGACTCAATTCTCCTGCTTCAATTTTCTGCCCCGTACAGTAGAGAACCCTAATTGTACAAGTTACAAAGGATTCCCATAAAGAGGCAATTCATCTTTATACAAGAAAATAATACGCAAATTCTCCAGTATATTGATCGACAATTTGACTAATACACCACGAAAATTCTGGAATTAGGTCACTGTAATTTTGAATGGCCAACGGAAATAAAGAGGAATAAATATTTTTCAGATTGAGTGGACTGGACTTGATTTTAGCCCATTAGTATGGCCAATTTTTTAATTTCATGTTTTTCTCTTGTTTTCTTATTTATTCAACTAGGAGTGAATAATGTTCAATTTGGATGATTTGTTTTGAAATTTTTCTTAACCAAATCAAACCATTTCAATTTTTAAATCAAACCATTCCAAACCACTTTTATTTTTTGGTTTGCTTTGGTTTAAAATCAAGGTTTAACAAAGAAAAAATAGCATATATTGAATAAGTTAAATCATAAATATTTCTAAAATTTTGATTTAAAACATATATAGTATCATTAAAAATATTAGAAACTAAATTTCTGTAATTCTAATCGTTATAATGCAAAAACATAATAGACTTATTTTAACCCCTAAACATGATATTATTAAGGGTAACATGTCCAATTGTAGCACATGATTGATTCTCTCCATAAGGATAATAATATAGTACATAGATTCATTGATTATAGTCAAATTATAGATAACTACTAATAAATAAAATGAATAAAAATATCAAATACGATAATACCTCCTATAACATTTTCATGAAGCATTAAGTGCTTCTATCTTATCCAAATATTGACAAATTATTTTAGGTTTCTTATTACCATGCAACCAATTTTTAGGACAAAATACCTTCCCAACCATATTGCAATTGATGAATTCATAAAGGAATTAAGAATTCGATCACTAATGTAGTAAACTCAAACAATTTGTGGATGTTTAAATAGCTCATACATTTCTAACAATTTGAGTGACAATCTTATATTTATTTGCATTCAATTTCTATCATAGGTCAAATCTTAAACTCGATGATTTAAATAATCCACCAAATCATTTTAGCAATCAACAGTAAAAATAAAAAAACTAAATTAAAATATAAATAATTATTTGAGTGATTGCGCCAGAAAACTATCCGCTAAAAACTCAAGAGAGCCAAAAACAAATGAGAGCAAAATAACACAACTACCAATAAAACATAGCCAACAATCACAAAAAAAATAAGAAATTTTGGATAAAGTGACTTGAAAATTTTTTATATTCAAGAAAATTATTAGTGGAAGTAAAAAAATATGTGTTGAGTTTGAAATAAAATCTATATTTAATTATCTACTCAATCGTAATGGACGGTTAATAAATATGACTATCAGCAATTGTTCAACAATTTACCCAATTCGAGATTTTTGCATTTACAATTGTAATGACTGATGGAAATTTGTGTATGAGTTAATTAACTAGTTGAGATCGATAATTATCTATTTTGATTTTGAGTTTAATTACTTTATGTCTAAGACGGATGTATTTTTTTTAAGTTAGGATGTGATTAGTTTTAATTGGGCCGGATAAAATTATTATTATTAATAGTACTACTACTTAAAAAACTATTCAACAGTTTAAAACAATTTGCAAAAATTGAAATATAAACCAAACCCCATTGAAGCAGTTTGATTCGATTCAAAACAAAAACGTTAACAGGTCCACTTGAATCAAAATCAAGAAATTAAAAAAAAAAAACAATTTCGATTTGATTTTACAATTTCGTTGATCAGTTCTATATTCACTATTCTAACCTCCAAAAAAGACGACCGGGTGTTGCATTTTCAAGCTTTATATTTATTCAGGTGTATGAGTGGTCGTGTTTGAAAAATAAATAAGGTTTATGGTTTGTTGCCGGGGGGGTGGGGTGGGGGGTTAAGCATCACCTTATGAGTAGCTTATAAAGTAAATTTACCTGTAAGAGACGAGTCATGAACTATTGCTCAACGTAGTTCATCTGACAACATTTTCTAAAGATGTAGTTGATTAATAGAAGAACTATCCGATGCCGGTTAGAGGAAACCCTGCTATTACATCTTAGTTTCACGTTCCCGTTCCTTCATAAGCTTGAAAATTAATTAAACAAGGTCAATTTGCCCACTCTCCACTAGTGGCTTTATCGACTTGTAAGGTAAAGCATACAAATCATCGGCTTCAATGTTGACAGGCTCTTCCTCACTGTCACATATCCAATAATTCAAATGTCAAGAAACGGCTAAACAAAAAGTCCAATACTCCGGAAAAAAGAACAATCAATTACCTGTCATCGAGCTGAAAGGATCCTAAAAATTTCTTGCTTCTGCAGATAATGTAGGTGTCCAGCTTCGGCTCTGGAACTAAATTACACACACACACACGACAAA
The DNA here is from genome assembly GCF_002742605.1 of Olea europaea var. sylvestris. NCBI lineage: Eukaryota > Viridiplantae > Streptophyta > Magnoliopsida > Lamiales > Oleaceae > Olea > Olea europaea. The sequence goes on along the minus strand of NC_036258.1, from coordinate 5,921,538 downwards.
TCAAGGATTGAGTGTTGCCATATAGCGGTAACCAATCTCTTCCACAAAGATATCAATGGAATGTCGAGAAAAATGAAGTATAAAAAGGATTCCTAGTCCAATTCATAGTTTAAGAAGATATCATTCAACTCTAAATCTTCATCACTGTCAGGTTCTATGTTGAAACAGTCACATCTAAAACTCCTATTTTCATGTACTGCATACACTGTACAGGTATATACATAATTCAACAAGGCAGTTAAAATCTTCAACTGCAAAAATCTCTAATTCATGCAAGAGTTGTATTTTCAGCATCTGGAATGACCTATATATGCATTTAGCCCCCATTTGGCCCACATTCTCTATCATTTTTTTCCTTCTCTCTTATTTTCAACTACACAATATTCCATAAAATAATACTACACGTAAATCGAAAATTTTTCATTCTTTTTCAACCACACATTCTTCAAAAAAAAAACATTATTCCAAACATTAAAATTTGGAAAAACTGGGGTCCAAACGGGGGCTTAAAACTTCTCATGCTCAGCAATATTAACAAAATACTCAACTGCAAGCAAACTGGTACTCTGGTACATCCAGTATTAGCATAATGTTTAGAGTGACCTCATAAAGTCACAATTTTGTGCTAATAATAAAGCAAAAGTTATATACAACCAAGTTGGATGTCAGAATATTTGAGCCTCAGATCAAGAGGTCATAATTGAAACATGCTAATATGGAATTTGGTAACAAGAATCAAGAAGCAAGGAAACAATTGGGAAAAAAAAAAAAAAAAAGACACACAGAACTAGTGCCAAGATGATCAACTCACCCATGTCATCATCTTCACTAGCTCCAGATTGCTTCATATGGGACTGGTACTGATCAGGCAATTTTGAGAGCACGGATTGTTCCAGATGTTGTGTTAGGTCTCCAATACACCTGTATTTCTTGTCAACTATAAAAGATGTAATTTTTATTTAAAAGCAATAACAGAGAATGAGAATAGCCATCACCTTACAGCAAATTTTTGTTCTTGTTTAGAAAGGTGATTCCACAATTGAGCAGTTTTTTGGATGTGTAGAACGTACTTTTCAATCTGTCAAAATGTTGTTCAGAAGTGAACAAAGCTGTTATCAGATGATGCTAACATCTCATTGCATGCAAAGAGTAGATCAAGTCATTGAAAATGTAATCTTGAAAGCTGTCAACGTAAATTCAATATCTATAAGCATTTATCACTTTACTGGCACAGCAAGTTTTGGTTGGCTGCACATAAAATTAAGCTTGGATTTAAGCTCCAGCCTCGAAAAATATAGAAAGCAAAACTCACAATGGAACACACCCAATATGGCATAATAATAGGTCTAACCAATGCTACCTTTTGAAGACGAGTCCGGAGATATGATCTCAATAGGAAAAGGGTCCGGTCCAAGTCCATCTGGTAAAGGGACACCGTGAGTGGATCAACACCATTTCTTGTGAACTCTTCCACTGTTTCTTCCTAAAGTAAGAATGAAAAAAGAAATAAAGTAAAGCCCCTATCATTGTACACTAAATCTGATACTCATGAAAGGATCACATTTAGGTCATACAATCAACCTGTTAAGTTTTTGTTTCCAGTAATGTCCAATGCAAAGCGTAGAATAAATTAAGTCACTGGCTACTCAAAAGCAATGAAACTTCTTTGGAATGGCCTTTTTATTTATTCTTTATCATGTATGATGGAATCATTACAACTAGTATGCCCCAGCAATAGTATGCGTTTCTTCCTCTAGACTGCATTTGTAACCTAAACTAGCAGCTTCATTTTCTGTGGTCTCAAAATTTGATTAGAATATGAATAATTGAGGGGTGGAACAAATATCCGTCTCTTTCATATATTAGTTTGCAGTTTACAATTAACAGCAGATTCAGCAGTAATTTGAGGGGAAAAAAATAATAAAATTGAACGCCAAATAGTTAAATAAAACTGATTACCTTTCAAAAAAAAATGGTTAAATAAAACCATTGATGAATTCCTTCAACAAGTTGTCTCTCGTGGCGTCTAAACCCCAATGTCGCCATCCTCTTAAATATTAGTCTATAACCCAAACCCCAACCCCAACCCCAACCCCAACCCCAACCCCAAACCACGCACTCACGCACTCATACGGAAATATGGAATCCCATTAAATTATTTTTTTCATTCACGCATTTTATCGAACAGTTCCAGGGACAAGACGGGCAAAAATGCAAAGAACGATTGGCACCAATTCTACCGCCGCTGCTAGTACTGACTAAAAAAAATGGTATAAAAGTAAAATGTGTGAGCATGACAATTAGAGTTTCAAAAAGATAATTAATACAATTACACAATTTGTATACATTTACCATCAATTGGATCTGTTGGCGGGATCTCTGGACTAAAGCAGCCTCAAATTTCAGAATCTCCGGCGCTGCCTTTTCGTTCCGCCATGCGCGCTTCAGCAGCTCCGCGTCTGTCGTCGAGATCAACGACTCATAATCGTCCGTCGATGAGCCTTCTCCTGCACCCGGCTCCATCTGATAATCTCCCACTCCTTTTTCTGAAAATTGAAAATCAACTTTAGAATGTGAGTTCTCAATTAATCTCCAAGTACATAATTTTTTAACGGAATTGGTTGGGGATGCCAAAAATTGTTTTTGATAATGTCACAAAATGACAGCTATGTTTCTGTACAAATTTCGCAGAAAAATCTACAAATTTTGAAAAAAAATATTTACTTTATTACTTATACATCAAAATTTACATAATAAATTAAACAGTCTCATATGACATTTTATCATTGGAAAATGGCATTTTCTCAGGGAACTTTTACTGGGAAGACACATGGGGGTGGACTCCATTAATGTGTGTATTATGTGAAATACTTGTGTGTTTTTTCTCTTTAAGTTTAGGACAATTTTTTATCATTTGCCAATTTAAAATACAATTAAATTTTTTCATCATTTTTCTCTACATCATATTATGTAATTCATTATATATATTTTTATATACAAGTAGCAAAATTTATGTAATAATTCGTACAAAAAGATTTAAAAAAATAAAATAAAATTTGCCGCCAAAATGTTGATGATTAGGGAAATATTGTACCATTCGTCCCCTATATATGACCATTGTATCAATTTAATCCCTAACCTCCTTTTTTCCTCCCCCCCCCCCCCCAACTCCCTCTTTTTTTTTTTTTTTTGGTGGGAATCTTTCAATTTCAAGCATTGTTTATCTTTAACAGGCAAAAAATGACCATTCTAGTTTTATAAATATTGCCCTATTTATTTTTGCTAAAAATATGTTTTAATAAATTTTGATAAAAGTAGATAAACGTGTGATTTAAAAGTTGATAAAAAAAAATTGTTATTAAAGTTAATTGTTGACTTTTACTTAAATTTTAATTAACTTTTTAAACTAACCTAAAGATGGGCATTATTTCTAAATTCATAGCGTTAGGATTTTAGTCTAGGAACAAGACTAATATATTGAGTCACTCTCAAAACTTAAAATTTTACTTGTAAGTAATTCAATTATAAAATATTGATTAAAGATTAAAATAACTAAGTCACTTGTTCCTATAGTCATTCAAACATTAATGTTTGTTTCAATAAAACTAATTTTTTTCATTGTTGATAACAATTCAAAAATTAAACATAAAGAAATAAGCTGGAAATCAAGAGCCGAAAAATATTTCAATTATCTCAACTCCCAAAACAAGAAAATAGGATAGAAATCCTCACATTGAAAGATAGATAAGTAGAAATTAGAAGTAATTTCAAAATTGAAACACACACATGGATATGGTTATTTGACAATTTTTAACTGTTAACATCTAGAATGCAGCTAAAATAAGATTGAGAAAATTGAAAAATATAATTACACACAAGGATTTAATGGGTAGAACTCCCAATTTGATTTGGGGTAAAAATCAAGGACAAGTATCGAAGGATTCCATTAAATTATAGTAGAAAAACTAAAACAACATTCTCTCAAAGTATGAATGGCAAAAAAACCCCTTTCGATCCAATACCCGAGGGCCCAGCCTTGAATGGGGCGGGGATTACCCGCCTAACCGAGTAAATGGAATGGGTAGGATGCGAGGGTCATTGTCCCGAAGTGGGTATGGGGAGGGTATGGGAAACGTAGTCCCCGCCCCGTTTAAAGTTAATTTCAAATTTAAGTTTTTATTAAAAAAAACATAGATTTATCATCATTTTTACAGAGAACATAAATTGTTTTTAACAAATTGGCAAAAAAAAAAAAAAGAAAAAGAAAAAAAGTAATAATATTCACTAATTAAGGACATAAAAAAATAAAAGCAAAATATAAAATAAAAAAAAAATAACTTGGGCAGAGACCTACCCCGAGCCGTCCCGTTTTAATCAAGTATGGGTATGGAATAAGATAACAAAAATAATCAACGGGACAGGGATGGAAATGGCCGTTTCGCCTCGTTTTAATCGGGTATGGGTATGTGATAAGATATAAAAATAATCAACGGGACAAGGATGGAAATAGTCAATACATCCCATACCCACCCCGTTGTTATTCCTATCTCTAAGTACAAGAAAACAAAATTAATTAATCTCTCTTGAAATAGGAAGTGGAAATTACACCAAATCATAATTTAAATATTCAACATTCTAAAACCTAGTGTAAAAAGTTTGATATTTCAAAAATCAAAAGTTTTTTTATTAACTATTTAAATAAACTAGTAAAATTAGGACCAAAAAAATCAAAACCCTATGCACTACCTAGTAAACCCGTAAATCTCCTCCCTCTCCCTCCCTCGCTCTCTCTCTATATCCCTCACTTTCTCTTCTCCGACAGCGACGCAACCATTGCCTCAATCACTGCTACCGCTGTAAAGATGCCGTCGCGGCGACTAGAATTGAATATGTTTCGTCTGTGTGTGGAAAAAAATAAAAGAAAATTTGATGGTCGCGTGGGGGTTGAGAGGACTTCGACTGAGGTGTTCTGCTTGCAACGTCGTATGCGATGGTCGCTCAGCCATGCACGGCGTTGTATGTCCAGATTTGAGTGGTGATATGTTTTTCTTCCTTTTTTTTTGTTGTGGGTATGAAGATGATTCGATGGTGGTGACGTGGTGGTGGTGGTGGTGGTGGAAGCACCATTGGTGTTGATGGTGGTGGTGGCACCGCTTGGATTGGAGTGGGCTGCGAGATGGTAGATTATAGATTAGGTATTGTTGGCGACGACGATGATTGTTGTGGTGAGTTGCTGGCGACAGTGATGATAGTGGTTGGGGTGAGTTGCCGATTGTGGTAGCGACGGTGGCAGAGTAGGTTAGGGTGGATGAGATGGTGGTGGTGGTGATTGTGGTGTGAGGTGGTGGTTGTACCGTGTTTGTGACCAATAAATTGGTTAAAATTTGTGACTGTGACTCATAATTGATTAAACTGTGATAGAAAAATTAATCGTAACCAATTAATCGAATAATTTGTAATGAATAAATGAGTTGTTACCAATAAAAGTTTTGAATCTATAACCTATGAATAATCTATTGCATATAAAATTTTTGATTCATGACCAAAAAACAATCTTTGATCTATAAAATTTTTTATTTGTGATTGAGAAATAAGTTGTGACCAATAAATTGTGATTGATAAACAAACAATGACTCATAAAATAATTTGTGACATAAAATTTCTGATTTGTGACCAAAAAAAAAAGTAACGAATTAAATCGTTAATTTGTGACCTAAATATATTTAATTAATTAATTTACTAAATCATAAATAAATTTTAACAAAAATATGATTTCTGAAGTTTGAAGCTTGTTTTTTTTATTTTGAAATGTGCGATACTTAAACTCTTGCTTATGAAATTTTGTCATAGGAGAAACTAATTAGAAAATATAAGGAGAGACCAATATTTTAACTCTTTTAATTTTTATCCGAATCTCTAGTATTTTCTCTCTAATATGTCTGTCGCTATCAGGGTTGGCCCTGGGGCCAAGTCACCTAGGCCTCAAAAAATGTGGCTTGGGCCTAGGGCCTCAAAACTCATAATAATAATATTATACTAGCACAACAGTCCATGTCTGAGTCCATTATACCAACAATTCAACAGAGCTTCAAGATATTGTTACATATATGAAAAAAAATAAAAATATAAGGCCTCAAAATAATTTTTCATTTAGGGCCTCCAAATTCTCAGGGTTGGCCTGGTTGCTATTCACATTGTGGCTACCATTATTCACATTCTTCCACTTAAAGTCACATTTTGATGATCCTTCCATATCCTTTCTATACATGTCATATCATGTTGCTTATCTCTTAGTTGAGCCATAACATGATCTACACCATACGAACTTGTTAGTATTGATTAGCTTGATCATTGCATCTGCTAGGTTCTTCTCGCTGTACATCTCTAACATGTTCTACACTCCCATCTTCCACTACTTCTCCGTACGAAATGATATTGTACACTTATGTTTTACATTAAACCGATCCTGCGTAAGATCAATATAGATAAATAAATAGCTCCCAGACATGGAACAGTGGGTTGTAATTAGGTTTTTCCTCCTCTGGGAATAACGGTATGAGTTTGATCCTGACGTCCCTTTATAATTATCTTGGTTTTCATTTACCTCATCGTTGGTTCCAGTAGTCTTTAGCTTCATTCTCTGCAGTTTTACTAATTTAATTACTGCAATTCCTTCTTTGCCACCAAGATGTATGTTGCTAGTTAGGACGCGATTATTCTTCCTATGAAGCATTTTTGCGCGTACCTAGAAATTTCCCGCTATCAACAATGAAGCAAGAAAGAGAATAACCTAAGTCTTCATCCTCCCATTATAATCTGAAAAGAAAATATCATGTGATAATAACAAGTTAAAGAACTAAAGAATAAATTATAAGTTAACATAAGTAAGTTCTTACTTACTTTTTACTTCGTATTTACTGCGTTTAAGAGAAGTGGCTTCAGAACTTCACATTGTATAGAGATTTTGTTTACTGTTTTTCAACTTATAATTAGTGGGAATTTAAACACAGATTGAATAAGAATAGAGTGGAGTGGAGTGGAGCACTCAATGCTACAGCAAAAAGAGAAGTATTTATGATTAAAATTTATATTTACTTAAATTTTCATGTTTAAAATCATTTGACTAATACAATTTAACTTAATTTGTTTACTTTTTTGGAAACAATGGAAGACGCTGTGGATCAATATTATTGATAAATGGAACTTCTTGGGCTTACTTTTTCAAAATTTGAGTGAATATAATTATCTAAAAATATTGCTTAGCGCGGTAAAATAATTGCTGAGCACTATTTAAGAAACTTTAGGATCACAACGTACTACATGTTTATCAATGAAAAAACCCCGTTGATGACACGTCAATTAATTCGTTGTGAAATTTACTTTTTACTTTTTCAAATTTTTACAACAAAATATGCGACAGACTTTTAGAACTGACCATTATTTACTTCGAGATACTATTTGTATTTCACACACGAAATTATGGGTATAAAAAATACAGTTGTGCTATTTGTACAGACCCCTTTGCACAGGGTCTGTACAGATGCATACACATGGGGGTGGACCCCACACATGGGATCCACATGTGAGGTCCACCCCCATGTGAGAGCTCCTGTATAGATCCTGTGCAAAGGGGTCTGTGCAGGGAGCTTTATTCTAAAAAATGGTGAGCCAGCCTCGACTAACACGTCTACATTTAGGTTCTGTTGAAGCCCAGGGCCACAATATGGCTTTGATACCATTGGCTTGTTCTTTTTTTTGTTTTAAACATCCTTGAGTTGTCCAAGTATTATTCTGAATTCTCCTCTATCAAATGGAGAAAACTATAGCCATGATTAAAGTTGTCGGTGTAAAGGAGGCTGCTGGATTTGTCAACAGCGCCATCTCTATAGTTGCAACCACAGTTTCCCTTCTTGATTCATGGAAAAACTGGATTTTTTTTTTTTTGCATTTTCTCCATCTTTTCTTTAAAGACTGAGGTTGTTTCTGTTGGAAAAATTGGCCAACTTTGGCACGAGTTTTGAGTGGGACCCGATTGTTCAATTTGGAAGATAAAAGTTGATTTGTGTTCTCCTCTGTGAGTACATCGAAATCATTTACTTATTTGCCAAAGTTGATGCTGGGGTGAATGAGAAATCGAGGCTCAAAGTGTGTCACTCAAAAGGGAGTTTATGTGGGAAAAATGAATTTGTCCCACGTAGGAAAAAGATAAGGAACTCCAAAGGTCATTGCCATTAATGGTAACCTAGCCTATAAATAGTGGCTCATTTTCCTCATTTCAACACAAAAAAAAAAAGCAAAAGCTTTCAAGTTTAGAATACACTAGAAATTCATTTGCATAGTTGCAAAATTGAAAGGTTTTGTCAAAAAGACCTAAACTGTCTAAGAAGAGTTTGAGATTTAAGCGGTCCGGTTGTGACCCCTCTTCTCATCTGGGAGTCTTTTAATTGCACATTATTCAAATTGACGAGACGAAAGACAACATTTTCCGATTTTATCCACATACATTGAATTTCCTACAAGCTTAAAACAGATTTTCAGAAAGAAAAATTTGGTTTCCTATATTGATTATCTCTGAACTGATTAGTTTCTTATATTTGTTATATTGTGAAAACTAATTTGTTGTTTGGTTCTTTCGGAAGACGAAATGGCAACCGGTTCCACCAACATAGATTCCAACATGGATGTGTCCCAAGCTGAAGGTACCCAATCTCAGGCTGTAGGTTCTACTATGGGTGCAGGGCCTAGTTCTGTTATGGCACAGACTGTGGCTCCAATGCCAAGTCGTGTTGTGAGCCAACATGTGACTAATGTTCCGGTTAATGTACCAGTTAACCATGGGGAAAAGCTAGAGAAATTCAAAGCTTGAATTTCAAGAGGTAGCAGCAGAAAATGCTGTTCTATCTTACCACCTTGAATCTTGCGAGATTCTTGACTGAAAGTGCTCCAAAACTACAAGAGGGTGAGGTGGATGTTCAATCTATCAGTGCTGTTAATGCTTGGAAACACTCGGACTTCTTATGCCGGAATTACATCATGAATAGTTTGGTAGATTCGCTATACAACGTGTATAGCACCATGAAAAATGCTAAGGAGATGTGGGAGTCTTTGGACCGAAAATATAATGCTGAGGATGTCGGGGTTAAGAAATTTATCGTCGGCCGATTCTTGGACTATAAGATGGTGGACTCCAAAACTATAATCAGTCAAGTGCAAGAACTCCAAGTGATTCTACACAAAATTCATGCCGAAGGGATGATTCTGAGTGAAACTTTCCAAGTGGCTGCAATCATTGAAAAATTGCCTCCCGCGTGGAAAGATTTCAAGAATTATCTGAAACACAAGCGAAAGGAAATGAACGTTGAAGAACTGATTGTTAGACTTCGAATTGAAGAAGACAACAAGAGTTCCGAAAAGAAGTGGTTCAATCCTTGTGCGGCTAAGGCCAATATTGTTGAACATGGTCCAGGTAGTAAGAACTACAAAACCAAAGTTGGGCCATCCGGTGGAAAAGAGATCGAGCTGGGACCAAAAGGGGGCATTCCTAAGAAGAAATTTCAAGGGAAGTGCTTCAATTGTGACAAAGTAGGTCACAAATCTTCGGAGTGCAAATTGCCAAAGAAGAAGAAAGAAGCAAATGTGGTTGACTACATGGCACATGATGTGTCGGAGATGAGTCTCGCAGCAGTCATTTCTGAAGTGAATATGGTAGGTTCTAACCCAAAAGAATGGTGGATTGACACCGGAGCTACGAGACATGTGTGCTATGATAAAGAGTTATACTGCTTTTGAAGCAGTTGAGAAAGGAGAGAAGTTGTTCATGGAAAATTCAGCAACTTCTGACATCAAGGGCCAAGGAAAAGTGGTTCTAAAGATGACTTCAGGAAAAGAGCTGACTCTCAACAACGTGTTGTATGTGCCGAAAATCCGTAAGAACCTTGTGTTCGGGTCATTTTTGAATAAGCATGATTTTCGCATTGTATTTGAGTCAGACAAGGTCATCTTGTCGGAAAAGGTTATGTTTCCGATGGAATGTTTAAACTCAATGTAATGGTTGTTAAACAAAAAATGAATAGTAAAGTGAATGCTTCTGTTTACTTGCTTGAGTCTTCTAATGTGTGGCATGGTAGACTAGGACACGTTAACTATGATACTTTACGTAGGCTAGTTAACTTGAAATGTATACCAGCATTTCATGTTGATTCCAAACATAAGTGTAAGACTTGTGTTGAAGCAAAATTGACTAGGTCGTCATTTAAGTCAATTGAACGAAATACAGAATCACTTGATTTAATTCACAGTGATATATGTGATTTAAAATTTGTACAAACAAGAGGTGGCAACAAGTATTTCATTACTTTTTTCGACGATAGCACGAAATACTGCTATGTGTATTTGCTAAAAAGTAAGGATGAAGCGATAGAGAAATTTGTTCTCTATAAGAATGAAGTTGAAAATCAACTTAACAAGAAAATTAAGGTGCTAAGAAGCGATGAGGTGGTGAGTATGAAGCACCGTTTGCTGAATTTTGTGCACAACACAGAATCATACATGAAACCACCACACCGTATTCACCGCAACAAAATGGTGTTGCTGAAAGGAAAAATCGCACTTTAAAGGAGATGATGAATGCGATGCTAGTAGGTTCTGGATTACCTTAGAACATGTGGGGGGATGCTGTATTATCAGCAAATTACCTTTTGAATAAGGTACTCCGAAAGAAAATGAAGAAGACCCCTTATGAGTTATGGAAAGGAAGAACGCCTTCCTATAAATACTTACGAGTGTGGGGGTGTCTTGCTAAAGTGGCTGTCCCAACACCAAAGAAGGTGAAGATAGGCCCGAAAACTGTAGATTGCATAGTTATTGGATATGCACATAACAGTAGTGCTTATCGGTTTCTCGTGTATGAATCTAAAATCTAAGATATACACAGAAACACGATAATGGAGTTGAGAAACGCTTCATTCTTTGAACATGTGTTTTCATGCAGGTCCGAAGAAGATGCAAGTTCTTCTAAACGAACGTATGAGACTATGACTGAACATAGTCAGGACCAAGAACTAAAAGAGGAGGTTGAGGTTGGACCTAAATGTAGCAAAAGGGAAAGGACAGAAAAATCTTATGGTCCGAATTTTCTGACATATATGCTAGAAAGTGAACCTCAAAGCTATCAAGAGGCTGTGAACTCCTCGGAAGGACCTCAATGGAAAGAGGCCATTAAAAGTGAAATAGATTCTATTCTACAAAATCATACATAGGCGCCAGTGGATTTTCCACCAGGAAGTAAACCACTAGGCTACAAGTGGATTTTCAAACCAAAAATAAAAGCAGATGGAACTATTGAAAAGTATAAGGCCAGGTTGGTAATAAAAGGTTACCGACAACGGGAAGGCCTTGATTACTTTGATACATATTCTCCAGTAACAAGAATAACATCCATTAGAATGATACTTGCGATTGCTGCTTTGCGAAATCTTGAAGTACATCAAATGGATGTTAAAACTGTCTTCTTGGACGGAGACTTAGATGAAGAAATCTATATGGAACAACTCGAAGGGTTTTCGTCTCCAGGGCAGGAAAAGAAAGTGTGTAAATTGGTGAAGTCATTGTATGGCTTGAAACAAGCACCAAAACAATGGCATGAGAAATTTGACAGTGTCATGATGGAAAGTGGATTTAAGATCAACGAGTGTGACAAATGTGTTTACGTCAAAGGCACTAAAGACGGATATGTCATCTTATGTCTTTACGTTGACGACATGCTTATTGTTGGCAGTGATAATAAGATGATTGAATCCACTAAAAATATGTTAAACTCGAGGTTTAACATGAAAGATATGGGTTTAGCTGATGTTATACTTGGAGTGAAAATCTCAAGAACATCAAATGGGCTTGTTTTAAGTCAGTCACATTATGTGGACAAAATTTTAGGAAAATTCCATAAGGATGATACTGGCTTGGCTAGAACATCAATAGATACTAGTCAACATCTGTCTAAAAATAGAGGAGAAAACATCTCTCAAGTAGAATACTCGAGAGTTATCGGAAGTCTAATGTACTTAATGAGCTGTACTAAACCAGACATAGTCTACACAGTCAGTAAATTGAGTAGATACACGAGTAATCCAGGAACTGATCACTGGAAAGGAATAGTAAGAGTACTAAGGTACTTAAGATATACTCGTAATTTTGGACTGCACTATAGCAGATATCCAGCGGTCATTGAAGGATATAGTGATACTAATTGGATATCCGACATAAAAGACTCAAAGTCCACGAGTGGATTTGTGTTCACTTTGGCAGGTGCAGCTATATCATGGAAGTCTTCTAAACAAATAGTGATAGCCAGATCCACTATGGAATCTGAGTTTATAACTCTAGATAAAAGTGGTGAAGAGACTGAGTGGCTACGCAACTTCTTAGAGGATATTCCAAGATGGTCAAAGTCTGTGCCAACAATTTGCATATATTGTGATAGTCAATCGACAATTGGAAGGGCACAGAACAACATGTATAATGGTAAGTCTAGACATATACATCGTAGACATAATACCATTAGGAACTACTCTCAACTGGAGTTATCACTATTGATTATGTAAAGTCAAAGGATAACATTGCGGATCCGCTAACTAAAGGGTTAAATAGAGAGTTAGTTGAGAAATCATTGAGAGGAATGGGACTTAAGCCCTTGAATGGATAAGTTAATACAAAGGAAAACCCAACCTAGTTGACTGGAGATCCTAAGATCTAGGTTCAAAGGGACAACCTAATTATAAAGACGTGATAAAATCACTGTAGGAGATATTACCTCCTATCCATTCCTGTGATGCGACAGTGATGTCCGTGAAGATGGAGGATAAGCAATAGGCTTTTAATGATTCTTATGCGTCGAAAATCGAGCAAAATAATGCAAGTTACTTGTAATAAGAAATTACCTATGTGAGAGAGAAGTGGGGCCACTTCTAAGGGAATTGTGTGGGGCGCAATTCTTGTGAACTCTTACAGAACCAGGCGTATGTTCACGGCCAAAACGAACATAATAATGAGAACTGAAATGTGTTAAGAAGAATCCTGTGTGAAGTGTATCATCGTTTACATAAACGGTAGAATAGTTCAAGGACATCGCGTCTACTAGTCAGCCAGTGAAGTAAATATGCTTTCATAAGCGAAGGTTCAAAGGGTAACACCTACCTATCATATGCAAGTTTCAACTATTGAACTATATCACCAAGTCGTCATGTGTCACATTCACAAGTCGTCATGTGTCACATTCATAAGTCGTCATGTGTCACATGCATGAGTCTCTCTCAATTTTCATTCATGTGGGAGATTATTGAAAAAATTGGCCAACTTTGGCACGAGTTTTGAGTGGGACCTGGTTGTTCAATTTGGAAGATGAAAGTTGATTTGTGTTCTCCTCCGTGAGTACATCGAAATCATACACTTACTTGCCAAAGTTGGTGGTCGGGTGAATGAGAAATTGAGGCTCAAGATGTGCCACTCAAAAGGGAGTGTATGTGGGAAAAATGAATTTGTCCCACATAGGAAAAAGATGAGAAACTCCAAAGGTCATTGCCATTAATGGTAGCCTAGCCTATAAATAGTGGCTCATTTTCCTCATTTCAACACAAAAAAAAAGCAAAAACTTTCAAATTTAGAATACACTAGAAATTCATTTGCATAGTTGCAAAATTGAAAGGTTTTGTCAAAAAGACCTAAACTGTCTAAGAAGAGCTTGGGATTTAAGCGGTCCGGTTGTGACCCCCCTCCTCATCTAGGAGTCTTTTAATTGCGCATTATTCAAATTGACGAGACGAAAGACAATATTTCCCAATTTTATCCTCATACACTGAATTTCCTACAGCTTCAGCATTTCGGGACTAATTGGATTTCATTGAATAAACTTGTGGAGTTCCCTCCAACTTTTCTGTCTAAATTTCAATATTCCATGTGTATCATTGAGTTTGTTGATCCCATAATGTTTCTTAATATGATCCTGCCATGTCTAGAATCGTTATTATTTGTTATAATAAAACTCAAGAAGTACACAAAGTATTTTCAGATCTCAGATAGAGAAAAATCAACCAAGAACAACACCAAACCAATTGTATATCGTTCAATCAATTGTCAGGGCTCAGAAATTAAAATTGTACACTTCTGTACAATGGTAGAGACACCAAGAATCAACCCAAATCCCACAAAAGGAACCTGGACGCAACTACTTCAACGAGCCACAAAGAAAAAACCCCTTTACTGACTCCACTAACTCATTTCAAAAGAATCACTAAGATTTACTGTTCACACAGAATGAATCTAGTTCCAAATCACAGAGAACTTGGAAGAAAAACACGAAGAAGACGAAGGAGATGAGAGGCAGAGAAAAGGACTCGTTCTACAGAGTTCAAGAGTGACCAAAAAAAAATATCACGCTCAGTCAACTAGGACATCCACCAAAGGGTCCCTTACATTGAAGAACAGATCACCGTAGATCAGCTGGGTGATCCAATGGCTTGAAGTAGCACACGTGGCCCCGTGTTTGGGCTCGGGTAGATGGGCCTCTATCATTGAATTATCGGGCAATGGAAATATAATACCAGCTATTGGGCCAGACCCTTTTCATCATAGCCCAATGATTGATTTGGCATCACAATCCAAACAATCTCCACCTTGATGCCAATAACTAGTAGGCACACTGAAGAGATATGAAACAAATTCATTTTCTTCTTTAAGTTCCACAGATCATTGCACCAAGAGGTTTAAAGTACCTGCATTACAACAAGGTTACCCAATATCAATTTTCAGCATTTTCAAACAGGACATAAACTTGTTAAGAGACAGTACCTTGGTTCCCATATCTGCAGGATTAAATTTAGTTGGGATCTTTTCAAGTACAACAGATTCTTTATGAATTATGTCTCTTATAAAATGCATTCTAACATCTATATGCTTGGTCCCTTCATGAAATACAGGATTTTTATACAGATGAATTGCACTTTGACTATCTGAGAAAGCTATAATAGGTTGTGACAAAACATTAATTTCACATAACAAACCTTTGAGCCATAGTGCTTCTTTTATGGCTTCAGTAGCAGCCACATATTCTGCTTCAGTGGTTGAAAATGCAACAATAAGCTGTAATTGTGATTTCCAACTCACACAAGTACAACACAAAGTAAACATATAAGATGTGGTTAATTTTCTATTGTCCCTGTCCCCAGCATAATCTGAATCTACAAACCCTTTTAATATAACATCTTCTTTACTAGGATTAAAACATAAACATAAGTTAGATGTTCCTTTTAGATATCTAAGTGACCATTTTAAGGTTGTCCAATGTTCAGGGCCAGGATTGGCTATAAATCTACTTAGGGTACTAATCGCATGAGCTACATCAGATTTGGTACACACCATAGTGTACATTATAGACCCCACAGCATTAGCATAGGGGACCTTTTGCATGGATTTCACATCAAATTCATCAACTGGACACTGATCTTTACTCAATTTAAAATGACTTGCAAGTGGTAAAGTGACAGTTTTTGACTCATGCATGAAAAATTTAGATATGACTTTTTCAACATAGGCAGATTGTGATAGAAAAAGAACCTGTTTGGATCTATTTCTCTTAATATCCATACCTAAAATTCTTCTAGCATGTCCCAAATCTTTCATTTCAAATTCAGAGCATAAAGATCTCCTAATATCATTGATATCACTAAAATGCTATCCAATTAACAACATATCATCCACATAAAGTAGTAGGTAAACAATCACAGATTCAGATTTTTCTTTTTTTTTTTCAAATATAGACAATGATCAAAAGAGCTTCTAAGAAAACCTACAGATGACACAAAGTTATCAAAGCGTTTATACCATTGTCTAGGTGATTGTTTAAGTCCATACAATGATCTCTTTAACAAGCACACATGCTCAGGTTTCTCATTATCTACATATCCAGGTGGTTGTCTCATATAGATAATTTCATCCAAGTCTCCATGCAAAAGGCAATTTTTACATCCATTTGTTCAAGTTCAAGATCATAATAAGCAACTAATGCAAGCATAATACGTATGGCAGTATATTTAACTACAGGTGAGAAAATTTCATTATAATCAATACCGGGTTTTTGAGTAAACCCTTTTGTCAGTAATCTATCCTTAAATCTTAGGGGTTGATTTGCTGTATTTCCTTATGGTAGTATATTTAACTACAGGTGAAAAAATTTCATTATAATCAATACCGGGTTTTTGAGTAAACCCTTTTGTCACTAATTTGGCCTTAAATCTTAGGGGTTGATTTGCTGTATTTCCTTCCTTAATTGTATAGATCCACTTACAATCAACTAAGGATTTATCTTTAGGTTTAGGAACCAAAATTCAGGTTTCATTTTTCCTTAAAGAGTTAATTTCCTCTTCCATAGCCAATTGCCAATCTTTTGAAGACTGACAACTCACAGCCTCTTCATATGTTTTTGGTTCCTTAAAGGCCAAATCTTGATAAGTCAGTAAAGCTAGAGATAGGTAGTCTTTCATTCTAATGGGTTCCCTTATTTCTCTTTTAGCCCTATCCTAGCTAATTGATAACCATCTAATGAATTTCCTTCTTCACCAACTTCTTAAACATCACCTTCACCTTCTATATTTTCATCAAAAACTTCACCAGTCTCTTCCTGAACATTATCAGTATATTCAAGAGGTGACAGAGGCTCCACCTGCAGCCTAGTCATCTCTTCTTCCTCACTACTAGAGGCACTAATATGATGTTTATTAGTCATGCAGGGCATATCACACTTATTGAAGGTCACATTCCTACTTGTGATCATTCTAAACCCCTTCACACTCCTATCCACAATCTATACCCTTTAACTCTTTCAGGGTATCCCATAAAAACATATTTTTGGGATCTAGGTTCAAGTTTACCACTACTTTGATGGGAAAAGGCTGTACAACCAAAGGTCTTCAGGTGACTATAATATGGTATTTTCCCAGACCATACCTCCTCGGGTGTTCTGCTATCTATGGCACTACTTGGGGTTCCATTTATGATATAAACTGCAGTCATAGCTTCACCCCACAGTACTTTAGGAACTCCAGAACTGATCATCATGCATCTTACTTTGTCTAGAGTAGTCCTATTCATCCTCTCAGTAACTCCATTTTGTTGAGGGGTATAAGGAACTGTTTATGCCTAAGGATCCCACTATCCTTACATAATTGATCAAAAACAACATTACAAAATTCTAGACCGTTATCAGTTCTTAATACCTTGATTTTCTTCCCAATTTGATTTTCAATCAAGGTTTTCCAAATTTTAAATTTTTCAAAAGTATCTGATTTTTGTTTTAACAGAAAAATCCAAACTTTTCTTGAAAAATCATCAATCAAGGACAGAAAATATTTGTTTCCTCCTTGGGTAATAGTAGATGAGGGTCCCCACAAATCAGCATGTACATACTCTAGAACAGAAGTAGTTTCATGCTTTCCCGTATTAAAGTGAAGTCTATGTTGTTTACCAAGTATACAGTAATCACAAAAAGGAATTATGAAACATTATCTTTTCCAAAAACACCCATTTTATTCAAAATATGCAGACCTCTTTCACTAACATATGCCAGCCTATTGTGCCATTTTAAGGTGGCATCAACTCCAGCAGTTAAGGACTCAGCAGTATGACTTGAAACTATTTCAGCTCTAGTGACATATATACCATTTCTTTTGGCACCCTTGAATATTACAAGAGAGCCTTTAAAAACTTTAAACAAACAATTTCCAAGTTTAACTTGGAGACCAATGTCATCTAGATCACCCATAGAAATTAAATTTCTATTTAAGTCAGGAACATACCTTACTCTCTCTAGAGTAAAGATATATCCATTTTCAAATTTTAAAGTCACACTGTCAATTCCTAAAACTTTACAGGCTGCATTATTATCCATTACTACCTCACCTCCATTCATTTCTTTAAAATTTTCTAAACAAGACCTTTTAGAAGTCATATGGAAAGTACAACCAGAGTCAAGAATCCATTCTTGTTTCTGGTCTATATTTTCAAAAAATTTAATGTATGCTGATCAGTAGCAGCTTCAGTAACAACATAGACATCCACAGTTTTATCATCTAGGGATTCAACTACATTTTCCTCATCTATTTTCTTATCCCTCTGGTCATTCTTTTTCTTAAAGCAATCCTTAATAAAGTGACCTGATTTTCCACATCCATAACATTTCCTATTCACAGTCCCAGTCCTAGACTTTGACCTAGGTCTTCCTCTCCGCTTTTTCTTGTTATTATTATTTCCTTGATAACTCTGATTATCCTGACTATGGTTTTGCTTATTAATTGACCTCCCTCTAACAAATAAACTCTCAGATTCTCTTCCATGCTTCTCAGTTTGAAGTTCCAGATCCTTGCTGCTTAAAGAGTTAATAACAACTTCAGGAGTCAAAGAATCCCTGTCATATTTAATGATACTTTTGACATCGTTATACATTTCAGGTAATGAATTAAGAATAATCACAACCTTGTATTCATCGGAGACTTTGTCTCCAACATTGGTAATATCTTGAACCAATTTATTATAAATGTCAAAGTTATCTTCTAAGTCTTTAGTCATGTCAATCTTAAAACTAAAAAATCTTTCTAAGAGAAATAGTTTATTAGGTAGGGACTTAACTAAATAAAGTTCTTTTAGTTTTTCCCACAAATCTCTAGCACTATCATGTTTTCCAACTTTTCTCAAAACTTAATCAGATAGACGCAATATAATAGAGGTATAGGCAAGTTCATCACATTCTGTTTTTTGTGCTTCAGTCATAGTATCAGGAAAATCACCAGTAATGGCTTTTGCAACTTTCTGTTGAATAAGGACTCCTTTCATATTTTGTTGCCAAATGGGGAAATCCCATTTTTCATTAAAAACTCCAAGTTCAAACGTAGTTGTTGTCATTTTGGAATGTTTAACCAACACAAGAAAATTATTTGAAGTTCAAAGTTCAACGGAAAAGAGGTGGTGCAGAATAAAATGTGATAATACACAAGATTACAGAGGTTATTATGTACCAAGAAGCTTCAAAAATCAAGAAAACATTAACACACATAGTGTTCAAAATAACAAGAAATGGCAATGTACTCAATGCAACAAACTTCAAGTTCCAAATGCCCAAATTCACCAGGATTCCGTAAGGATCATGTCCTTAGGTCAAGGCACAATTTAGGTCATCAGAACAGGAAGCAGGAAAAGGATTAAATCAATAAACGAATGTAATTAAAAAAATTAAGTACATAAGTATATTAGTATACTTCAGAAATGAGAACTTAGTAATTCACCAATTTACAGTAATCACAATAAGTACATCTCAGAAATATCAACTCAGTAATTCACTGACTAACAATAATCAAAAAATTATGTAAAACATATATGGCTAGGAAGAATGGATTAAATGTTAATAAAGGGAAAAATAGTCGCAAAACAGAGGAGTGATCATTCAATATCGATCACTCAAGCTAGTGACCAAGAAAAAATTTCACGAATAGTATGGGTTACTCAAGTGGCAAACCAACAGTTCGCGAAAAAAACCAGGACCTGCGTTTTGGGAAAACAAGAACTCCACAATAGATCAATGGTTAGTACACATAAAGTACTTAAGTGATTTTTTTTTTTAAAAAATATCGAAATGAGTCAGATCTGAACAAAAGGGATCTGACTGTGAAAATGAATTTTTCACATCCAGATCACGGTCGAAGGAAGCCTTGAAGGCTCTGATACCACTGCTGTAATAAAACTCAAGAAATACACAAAGTATTTTCAGATCTCACATAGAGAAAAATCGACCAAGAACTGGACCAAACCAACTGTATATCGTTCAATCAATTGTCATGGCTCAGAAATTAACATTGTACCCTTCTGTATAATGGTAGAGACACTAAGAATCAACCCAAATCCCACAAAAGGAACCCGTATGCAGCTACTTCAACGAGCCACAAAGGAAAAACCCTTTCACTGACTCCACTAACTCCTTTTAAAAGAATCACTAAGATTTACTGTTCACACAGTATGAATCTAGTTCCAAATCACAGAGAACTTGGAAGAAAACACGAAGAAGACGAAGGAGATGAGAGGCAGAGAAAAGGACTCGTTCTATAGAGTTCAAGAGTCACCAAAAAAAAAATATCACGCTCAGTCAACTAGGGCATCCACCAAAGGGTCCCTTATATTGAAGAACAGATCACCGTAGATCAGCTGGGTGATCCAATGGCTCGGAGCAGCACACGTGGCCTCGTGTTTGGGCTCGGGTAGATGGGCCTCTTCCATTGAATTATCAGGCAATGGAAATATAATACCAACTATTGGGCCAGGCCCTTTTCATCATAGCCCAATGATTGATTTGGCATCACAATCCAAACATTATTGATTTAAAGAAAGAAATCATAACATGAAAATAGTGGTGTTATTTCCAAATTTAAAAGAAATTTGAGATCAAATAGAAAAATTGCTACATCGTTTTGGTCCAAGTATTAAAGAACTTGTAATCTTCTTTCTGCTATGTTAAGCAATATACCTAAATTTTATGGTGAACATTATCCATGTACAAAATTGTTTATCAATCAAACCAATGTATCACTGGGAATTCTGTGGAGCTTTTAATTTGTATTAGAGTAATAAGTGAAGGAGTTGAAGCTTCTATCTAAAACCCCAACTCTAGGCTGTCAATTCAATCTATATAGCTCTCATTCTTTGGCCTATTGGGACATATTTCGCGATTTACCTCTCTCACAAAATTCTAGGGACGGGGCAGTGGGGCTCTTAAGGTTGGGGTTCAACCTTTAAAAGTGGTATGCACAAGCAATGTTGAACAGGTAGCTGATGTAATCTAAATTCAGCCTCTTTTTTTTTTTTTTATAACTCTTTTCCAGATTTTATGTAAAAAAGTACATTATTATGTATTTTTGTGGAGTTGAAAGTGAAGTGTTTTCTCCTTGTACAGTCCAAGTTATACTGTACAAGGTACAGTTCTCTCACATGCTTGGTGTGAGGGCCCCTCATGTGAGGGGGCTATGCACCGTGCTGTGTGCGTAGCATCGTCCGAAAATGAATTAACTTTCTTTTCTCTCCAACTAGTTTTCCCATTTCTCTATTCTTCAATTTTATTGCTGATTTTGTTCTGTTAATTTCTTAGATGTTTTAGTACAGATTCTTTCTATTCTTTCACCAGCAAAAGTTAACAAGAGGATTAGGGTTTATATATATATTTTCCATATCCTTCATTTCATTGCCCCATCACTCTTCTAGGGGAAAAAAAATAAGAAAAGACGAAACCCTATATATCAATCACTCATTCAATCAATTTGAGCATCGCTAATCGAATTCTCTCAATAATTAATGCATTGATTAGTTTGATCTTCGCAAAATGGCCATTAATAATTTAAAACGAAACAGAAATCCATGCCAACATTTATTTAAGATACCTATGATACAAAGCAAACTTGTACTTCAACAAGCTAGATTTCAATCTAACATGAAAACAAGCATAATATTATACAAATTTATAATTCAAACCTTGCGAACTTCAACGTGCCATATGGTACTTACAACTATGATAAGTTCAGCCAACTTATAATGAGTAGTTTCATATTTTTACAAGCAATCACACTATTATAGATTTGCATGGATTTGCATCCTAATGGGACGCCGCGCTCCTAAAGTGAGTGACGCGGTGGGTTGTGAGTAGGTCTATCCTGGTCGGGGAAATAGCGATGATTATCTGTTCCAGAACTCGTATCGTCATCATCATCATTGTCATTATCCTCGCTTTTCGCACCTTTGCTCGAGTCGAAGTTCATTTTAGTATTTTTCTCGGTTCCTTGAGAATTTCCTTTGTTTGCTGCAACACCTCTTCCATTTGTATCGCTCAAAAGGTGACGATTCTTCATGATAAAAGTTTCTGCATCTGCCTGGGAAGTTCCCAGGATCAATAAAGAGGCAATGAAGAGAACGACCACGGCATTCATTATAATCACATTAAACAAACCTGCAAAATATAAAAGAAACTAATTAAAGTAACAACTATTTTTTTAATTATAATCATTGATGATTAGTGATAAACAGGATTTAATGCATAGATGTAAAGACTTTCAACGACTAAGAATAGCATTCAAACGTCTGCTCGGAAAAATTCCCCGGCTAATTTTGCAGACTGGTGAAAAAAACAAGCTAGGGTTTGCTGAATTTACCAGCTTTCTTTTTCTTTAATTTCTTGGAATTACTTTATGAAAATCAGCTGCAGAAGTTAGAATTATATAGTAAAAAATTGTTACTGTTTCTTGATTAATTAATTGGTGGCAGGCCAAAATTAAGCACTAATGAAGCAACAATTGAAGTAGTGGAGCACTCAGAAAACATATATATCTCATGCCACCGAAGGAATAATTGCGATTAAGATTGATAATTAATTATTGAGGTAACTATTTATCCGTAGCGCTCAAAAATGGATGACGCTCCTGAATATTTTAAATAACGAAAGAACTTTTGGTGTTGACTTTTTTAAAATATAGGAAAATAAGATAAAGTAAAAACAAATGCTGAAATTATTTTCTTTAATTACTTATTCAAAGTTGGGATATATTGACTTTGGATTATGTCATATTCATAATAGATTTTTTTAAAAATTTATTTCCAACCACAAATTCTTATAATAATTTTTCCTACTTTTTGACCATGATTCTCTAAAAAAATTACTTTTTTCAAAATTTATTCTTGAAAAATTTATATAAAAGAAAGTCCATCTTTCTGTTGAAGTCTTTATTAGTTGGATGCTCGGTTGGTTCCAACAATTCTAACAGTAGTATTGACTACTCTCAGTAGATAGAATTAAATAATTCTAACAATAGTATTGACTACTCTCGATAGATAGAATTAAATAAGATAAAAAAGCTAAAATATTGTATACATGTTCTTATATTAATTATATAATTTTATGACGGTCAAGAATTTGAGCCTCAAGACTACCCTTTTTTTTGTGAATGATAAACACTAAGTTTTATCAATAAGACTAGTTATGTGCGATATGACTTGAAGTGCACACTTGACGTGGCAAAAATAGTGGTGAAACTGTCAAATCTAGTTTACGAGCTCAATTCAATTAGCTTAGACTTGCTTAATGCAATGGACTCACACAACCCTTGACTATTTACGATATTTTTTTAATCAAGAAATCTACTTCATTCATCCTTTCATTGGAGAAATTATTTTCACGGCCAATCACATATATTGATGAGGGACAATTTTGCACAAATTATTATTTAGTGAGACATGTTCGCGCGCTTTATTTATATGTTATTGAACTCAATATTTTAATTGCATACAACTCCGTACCAAAATAAGTTGTCTACAATTACAAATATATGTATTGTGTCTCCAGGCAAAGAATAATGATTCGTATAGCTTACAAATTTCCCATTAATTGTTAGTTTAATGTATTTGGATCAAATTTAATATTTTATTTAATTTTGAGTAATTCTTTGCCTCTATGCTGACCCGATTTTAACTCAAACTGGACCAATTGTGGCAGTTGACACCAGAAGAGAAGTCTATAACCTCGATATATACCATAGAATGATCATTTTTCTTCCAATTATCGATCAAAATCCAATTCCAATCTCAATAAGAAGCCTCACAAGATACGATGCAGCTCGGAAAACCCTAATCCTTGACACGTATGCATCTATGTATACAATAGAGATATAATGCCAACTAGTTTTAACAATTAGTGTAATTCAAGTTACTGAATTTTCTGATGGAATATTTGTAGTTGCAGTTCACTCGAAAGAATTTAATTGTGTCTTTAAGGCAATTTCTAAAGACAATCCGGAGGCTTTTCAATTTAAAAGGAATCGGTTGTGACGGTGTCTTTCTGATCATAAGCCATCAAATCTGCTGAGGTAACTTGTTTCTCGATTTCACTTTGCTGAGGACAGGGACGGATCCAAGAATAAATTCAAGATCGAGTTACAAAATTTCAAACGGGACTACTACGCGAAAAAAAAAATTTTACACATAAAAAACTGATTTTTTACCAAAAAAATAAAAAATACTTTAAAAAAAAAGCTCTTGGGCGAGGGAGGGGGTTACAGCCCAGCCCAACCCCCCCTCAACCCGTCTCTCGCTGAGGACATCAGCATTTTTAATTTGTTTCACAGTGTTAGTGTTGGAAATAAAAGGGTTTGGAGAAGAGACAAAATGAATATTAAAAAATTGTAGCAACAAGATGAAGAAATCAAAAAGTTGTTCAAGTACAAATTCGAAGGTTCGAACGCAGGATCGCTGTCCTCAAACGATATTTGCCCCCTCTCGAAATTGAATGAAATGTTTAAGGATTTTAACAAACGGCTTGTAGGATTATATCAAGCCTTATAAAGGATTTAATACTAAAGCATAAATATAATCCTCCAAAACTTTAAGAACACAAAAGAAGATATTGAATATGAATGTAAATCAACAGTTTGATTCAATATGAAATGATATGTGGATCTGAAGTTGTTTTTCAATATTTCCAGTGTGTTTGTATTAATCATTCATTACCTATTTATAGGCCTCAATCAATATACCACGAAATGGTGCCAAAACACGATGTAAAGTGGCTACTTTTAATTCAAAACAGTTCCCAAGTTTCAAATTGAAAAATCAACCAACGACTATTTTTTAACATTATGCGTACGCATAGTGGAAGCAAATTTAATTCTATTTTGGCCAAAACACATCTTGTGTGCATAAACAAAAATCAAAATTTTCATTTTTCAATTTCTTTTTATTCCACTGATTCCATAATTGAGCTGAACAATTAGCACATTATCATTTCATTGATTTTGAACAAATATTCAACAATCTCTCACTTGTTCAAAATCAACATGATCACATATCCAAAATGACGACACTTATGCATAAGGATCAAATATCGTTCGATTTGAATCTAATCATAGTGTAATTTAGAACAAAGTAAAGTCGAAATTAGAGATAGCATGGAAGCTTTGAACTAATTATTCATTGTGACAATATTGGTGAGAACTAATGATGGCAATTGGACGAGTTATCTTGCCTCGTCCCACCCTTCCTACTTTAGACAAGGCGAGGCATGGTCATGCCCCGTTTGCTGCCCCCTTTTTTTTCAAATTTATAATTTAAAAACGCTAACATTCAAAGTAAATACTTAAAACAAACAATATCCGAAAATAAACAATTACAAATATAATTACATTGTAACTAAATCTCACTTCTTTATCCAAAAATAAATTTGATATTTTTTCAACTTTATAACTTCATTCATCAGCAAGTTCAGAGATTATAGAAGATGGATCCTAAAAAATGAAAGAAATATTATCCTCAATATCATCATAATAACTATGATTAAAATTTAAATTATGTGATAAATAAAATTACCTCCTCATCATTCATATTGGAGCAACATCCAAAATATGAAGACGGTGCAGTATTCGCTATTAATAAAATAAAATAATTAGTAATAAGAGAATTCATAAAAGAAACAATATGAAAAGCAAATGCGTGAATATCGACCCATAACCAATCTTGTGCACACATTAAAGCCTCTAAAATTTTCGGGTGAAGCCCATTTCTGTGTGGACTAATAAATCTACCACTAGTACTGAAGGCAAAGTCGGATGCCACAGTAGATATTGGGATGGTCAAAATATCTTTTACAATTTGAGATAAAGTTGGATATTTGATTGCATTTACTGTCCACCATGTCAATATATCTAAATCATCCGACCGAGACAATATAGGCTCATCCAAAAAAGTATCAAGCTCAATTTTCACACTAATAGGAGCTTCAAAATTAGAAACAAATTTACAAAAACCCACCATGCGATTTGATTTATTATTAGCACCTGACATCTCGATTTGACTAGAAGTAGAAAACTAAGCTACATATCCAAGCATTGTAGCCAATGAATGATTATAGTCTGTAGCTTGTAGATCTTTGAACTCTTAAAGAGACCCCCTAATACACATTAACCAACATGGAAGCAGTAAGTCTAAAAGCTTGAGAAATGAGAATGATATTAACATAAGATGAAATTTACTCAAAAGTGATACTATAGTTGGTAAAGGGAAAGAAGCCAAACCCGATATCTTGAGGCAGCAAAAACGGACAACTGAAAATCGATGATCGGTGACGGCAATTTGGCCAGAAGATAAGGGAGCCGGCGAGTGAGAAAGAGGCGACGGGCATGAGACTGTGAGAGGCAGAAACTAGAGAGGAAAATGGAAGTGGAAATTGGAAACATTAGGGTTGCAATTGCATTTTGTTTGTGACTATGGTCCGTCCGTGATTTGCCATTTTGCCTTTTGTAATTATTAATTTTTTTTTAATTTCATGGGGC
>NC_036258.1:5872537-5891959 GCF_002742605.1 Olea europaea var. sylvestris | reverse complement strand
CAAGATTGAATGAGATGTTTAAGGGTTTTAACAAACGGTTTGTAGGACTATATCAAACCTTGTAAAAGATTTAACACTAAAGCACAAGTACAATCCTCCAAAACTTTAAGAACACAAAGGAAGATATTGAATATGAATTTAAATCAATAGTTTGATTCAATGTAAAATGATATGTGGATTTCAAGATGTTTTTCAATGTTTCTAATGTATTTTTATTGATCATTCATCACCTATTTATGGGCCTCAATCAATACACTGCAAAATGGTGCTAAAACATGATGAAAAATGACAACTTTTAAATAGAAAAATGGTTTCCAAGCTTCAAATTGAAAAATCAGCCAAAGGCTATTTTTTAACACTATGCATACGCATAGTATAAATCTTGTATACACATAATAAAAGCAAATTTGATTCTGTTTTGGCAAAAACACATCTCCTGTACTCACAATATTAAACCTGTGCAATCAAACTTTTCATTTTTCAATTTCTTTTGATTCCACTAATTCCATGATTGAGCCCAAAAATTAGCCTATTATCATTCCATTGATTTTGAACAAATATTCAGCAATTAGAACTTGTTCGGCAAAGCTTAAAAAGTTCACTTCGAAGTAAATGAGTAAATTCTGGAATAAGTTATTTTTATCTGTATATTAGGATTTCGGGTAACTTAATTACTGTCGTGAAAGGGTTGTTTTTGGCTTCATAATGACAATAAAAATGTTCTTTAGACTAAAAAATAAAATAAGTTATTGCATGCAAATCATGTGATCTTGAACTAGGCACTAAATTTTGTGCCCAGTATGAGAACCCGAAACTTTGCATCTTTTAAGGACTCTTCCCAAATTCGAATATAGGCTAGCAAAATTCGACAATCCAGTCACAAAGATCGACGGGCAAGATTAATAATACTCCCCCATAATTGCCTTCCTCATTCTTGGTTTTCTATTTTTTATTTTTAATTTTTGATCCCTTAAAAGCAGCTCTATTGCAATAGCGACATCTTCCTGAATAATACAAGATTACAGTACCTCGAAACGTTTATTTTTATCATGTCTTACAAGAGATTTTCTAAGCATCAAATGATATGATTGCCCATATATTCTCCGTCCTAAGCAAATGTTTTCCATCCAAATGTAAATGTTTAAGTGCTCTCTCTCTCTGATTATTGATCTATTAATGTCTCCTGAGACAAAGTTTGAAATAGACTAAGCATGTTAAAGCCATAATGAACATTTGCATCCGGGGTCAGAGAATAATTTGTCAATTATATTCAAGAATAAGAAAATCAAGATATAGGTAAGCAATGATCGATGGAGTACCATTAAACCATCTTGCTCATTGGTCTTCTCAACAATGCAGTTGAGTGAAACTTGCTCTCAGGATCAGGAAGAGTCCTTTAAGGCGAAACATGCACTATGTGTTAATTAGTGAAAGAATTAGCATCATCTTGAGGAGGAAAGATAAACGCCGTTCAAGAATTTGTGCGGTTATAAGACACAGTACAAGCATCGGCAAGAATATCAAGTATGTCATACAGCACAGTCCAATTTTATCTTTCGCACAATTGTTTGTCTTGTTTGTGATATCTTACAGCAGCGTCACTTATATCTGCTTGGAAAGCCATTTGCGTGAAGTTTCAATAGTAGAACATGTATTGACTGGATGTATCTCTTCTTTAATCCTGTTCCGTCTTGTCTAGTCCATCATACAAAACATGTTCATAGAGTATTGAAGCTTTTGATTTCAACTGTCCATGAAAAATATATACAACTTCAGAAAAATAGAAACTCTGTCCAATTCATAAGAAACTGGCTTAATAGTTACCAACAATCTTATTGATTGATTATTTGATAATTTGGTAGTTAAAATAGTACTATCTTAAGAATTATTTTCTCTGTATTTTCTTTTTCCCCAAATCTGTTTTCTTTCTAATTTTGGTTTTCGTTAGTGGGTCGCAGTTGTTACAAATTAGACCCCCAGGACTGTTGATTGATTCCAATATTTAGTACAAGAAAGGGAGGGGTTATTTAACATAGAGGAAAAAACAGGTCTCTGAATTTAATTATCCTTGTATTTAGGCTTGACTGGATTATATTTCTATCAGTTTACTGAAAGAGTCTAATGTAGAAAGGAAATATGCATGGTTGGCAGAATGCTTGACACATGCAAGTAGGACGGAAAGCAATATTTTTGTAGTGGACGGGTCAATAATGTTGTAAGAATGTGATTAAGCAATGAAGTATTGATAAATATACATTCTGCTCATATCATGTCACTCTTACAAAGAGGAGATTCTTTATGTCGATGGAAAACATTTCTGGACAACTTAAGTTCTCGTTCTTATAATTTATCCTTGGTGTCATCTCTCATTTCATTAACTTGACCTCATCTCGGTTGTCCATATGGACAATTTGTCATTTGCTAAAAAATAGGAGGTCATTTCGGAGCCATCTATGAGAACAATCGTTAAATTAATGGTTTGAGCCTCTTTTCGGGGTCCCAACATCCACATGTACTTTCTAGGTATTGTTTCGTCTCTATGTAACCTTCTTATCCAACTATTGCACACATCCCACAAACCCCAACTTCATCCGTGACACGAGTACGATGAGTTGTTTTAGAATTTCTTAAATAATTTGAATTGAAAGGTGTTCTAATAGTCATTCGGATTTAAATCGTCTGTGACATGAGTGCAATGAGTTGTTTCAGAATTTCTCAAATAATATGAATCGAAAGGCGTTCTAATAGTCATTCTATTTTATTTTTATTTTTTTAAAAGATTAAGGACAAATCAAAACTATTGCTTGGAATTGAATAAATCTGATGGAATGTTGAAATTCTCATATGTGAACAGATTACAATAAAATGGGGAAAACAAATGGTCATATTTTATTTTTTATGAGTAAGAACAACGACAATGGCGAGATGATGAAAATGCAAATGTCTACTAGTCTTACTCAAGAAACCTTGATTTTGGTACAAAATAAGGATATTCTTAGTTAAACTTTATTTTTCACAAACAAAATTATTGTGCCATAGTCAATTTCTCTAATTATTGACTGAGCGTCTTGACCTTGATTTTTGCACCTCCTACGTCACCAATAGATCCTGAGTCCACTTGCACCCACATAAGCTCTCTTCCTATACAATTGGACAAATTGTTAGTCACTTATGGCCTTCTCTGGTGGTAGGAGAGATGGCTGCGAGCATTTCGATGATCAAATCAATCTACAAGAATAGATATAGTGAGTGTGAAACGAGCTAAAAGTATAAGCCACAAAAGTGTTTGAAATATGAGAGCAATCTTACAATGCTTGAGAGGTAGAATTACATAACCTTGAGTTGGTGTGAGTTGCAAGTTTTTAACAATGGTTTAGGTGAAGTGATGACCGTTGGATGAAAAAATGCGCGGCTTCATCCCAACGGTTGAGCATTCCATCATAGGCATCGCTTCATACATTATAAAACCTGCAGCATTTGATGTTATCTAAAAAGTAACCACTCTATGATTTAGGTATGCATACCTATGATGTAAACTGACAAGACTTGACATGATGCATGTTGCATGAGAACACATCAATTACTCCATAGAATCTTGTGTGTGCAGAAGATCTCTTGGGAGAAGTGGTGATGAAAGATGCTCTTTAGGATAGAAAGCTTCCACTTTGCACATATGGGCTTCGACCTCACATGGCTCTTCGGTTGAAGAGTGTGGATTGCCTCCCATAAATGAAGCACAGCACGAGATGCCTCCGCTTTGATCACCGTGCTTTAGCTGTAATGAGGTTTTGGTTGAGGCGTCCGTTTCGTCACCTTTGATGACATGGAATGTGGATCTTGGTGAGGCTCTGCCATGTAGGCTGCCACATGGGCATTTTCTTGAGCCTCGGTGACATGACATAACAAAACCCACGAATATAATAATTAAAAATTTATATGCACCACTTGAATTAATTAACCTCCATGATTCACAAAAAGCAAACAAGCAACTAATTTCTTCTAGAGATGTTCACTAGCCTCTACAACTTCGTGGCTCAATTGAAATGAGTTGTTTAAGAATCTCTCAAAACAATTTAAACACGAAGGTGGTTTTAATTGTCAAGCTAGTTTTTATAACTTGGATTGGGAACTAAACAAATCTGATGATAAGCAAAAATCTTGTCAATGAATAGATTACATGAAAATTTGAAAACTAGGTCATTATATAACTCATATGAGCAGCTATAATGGTTACGGTGATAGAAATGGGGAAAATACACGTTAACCAAGATGGTGAATATGGATCGAATCAACACGTCTTAATGAAAAAATTTCATGCATGCCAGAAAGTAATTATCCTTCGCGGTTACTAATTTCTTCAAGGGTTAACTATAAGAACAATCACATGAACAATCAGGTAAATAATATTTTTTCCCCGTTTTTTAACCTTTTATTCTTCTTCCATTTTTATGTTTTTTCACTTATAAAATAGAGTGATCAATGGATTAAAGCGTTTGGACTATTTTATCTATTAAATGTCGATATTGTGCGGTGCATGTGTGCACTTAATAACCAAAAGGTTAATTATATTACCATCACAAAATCTACTTGATGCACCACATTATAATTGCACAACAATTAAAACATATTTTTAATAAATAAAAATTCATTTGACTACTTTTATGAAAGTGCTCCTAGTAGTTAGAAAAACTTTTAGAAGAAATTAGTTCAATGTAACTGCCTCTAAAAGTGCTTCCGAGATATGAAACTTTTTTAAATATTAGTTTTTAAATAAAAATTAAGATAACTTCTACAAAAGCTTTTCTATGAGAAGTAAAGTAAAAGTAAAAATCATACCAAATGGACTCTTAATTTACTTAATTCCTAATATTAGTCAAATTATCTTCTAGATATTTTTAAGCATATTTTTTATGTTAAACAAACATGTTAGCATTCTATTTATCTTAGAAAATAATAATTTAAAATACATTTATGAATTTTACTCAGCCAAATGTTATAATTTAAGTTGCTTGGAGTAAATTTGTGTAAACCCGCTTGAATAATTCATTTTTTTTAAATCACTTTTAAGTGGGAACCATAAAATATTAATAATTCTAGTATGTTATTTCTTTAGCAAATAATGTTAAGTTCAAAACAAAACTTCCTTTATAATTGATGAGTCAATGTGAGTGATTTAGATGATTCTAGTACAAGTTCAACAACTAGGCACATGATGCCACCAACTTGTCAACACCAAAAATTAATAGGTCCCACAAAAGAAATATCCATAAATCTATACAAATTTATTTCTTTATTAAGCCCTTGTTTGAGCCACATTATTGAAATGAAAATGCATTTTTAAATAGTATATTAATGAAAAATGTGTAGTTAAAAATAAAGAAATATTTTAAATTTACGTGTAATATTATTTTATTAAAAAATATGTGGTTGAAATTATGTCAAATCACTATTGAAAAATATTTTATTTTTTTTCAAATAATGTGACTCAAACAATGCTTAATTCAATAAAGTTCTATATTTTTTTTAATGTTGATTCTTAATATTTTTTGTCTTGACCATCTCTTGGTTCTTCTATGTCAAATTCTATAAAGAAATATATGAAGATATTCAAGATTCGTTCGTTAAATAGGAACCAGCAATCATTTCTATGTATCAATATTTGATGATAATAGTAAAATTTTCAAAATCTCAGCTTGTAAAAGTTGCCAAGTGTCACATTATGTAACTTTTATTAATTATTGTTTTGAGTAATACTCGTCTGCTAGGGTGAAACTTACTAGACCTTGTACAGGCTTTTTACAGTGGGGTGGGTTCACATCGGACCCACATGCAATAAATTTTTTTAAAAAAACTGAATAAAAATTTAAAATATTATATCGTAATGCAATAAAAGTTTAAAAAATAGAATATTACAATGTTGTGTGGTGTACGTCGCAAGACTCGTAACCCAATATTACTCCTCCTTTCCCTCTCTTTCTCCGCACATTCTTCCTGACCAACTTGTCAAGAGCGCCATCACAATGGAGGAGGGATGCAACTGAATAATTTATACCCAATATGTCGAGCACTTTTTGGTTAGTAGCCAGATTACTCTCAATGCTTTTCTGACGGAATTCAAAGATCTCAAACTAGTGAAGACCAGAAGAAATTCAGACGGGCAAGACTGTCTGTATATTCCTCTCACAAGTGATGCACTTGAAAATCTTGTAGAGGAGATCAGCCATTAGAAATTTCCTTCTCCATCTTCTATTGAAAGCATGATGAGTGAGATATATTTCCACGAATTATTGCTCAAATATCGAGTAAGCTGCTGCCTGTTATGTTCAGAATGTGCACTTTAGTACTGAATTGAAATGAAAATATAGCTTTCACACAATCATTGAATGTATATCTTCGTTGCCTCTAAAATATATCCTTATCACTCTCATGGGAGAAAAAATTGGTGAATTTTGACTCTAAGTCGTTGAAGATTATATCTTTGCAGATTTTATTACTGTGAAAGAATTTAAATCCAAATTTCCAGATTTGAAAGAAACTAATAATCCAATTTTAATCCTTTTATAAATTCATCCACGTTGAATCAAAGAGAACAAAATGAAAGCAGAAGCGTACCTTGATCCATGATTGTAATTGATTTTGTTCGGGTTATGATCTTCCAATTGATCCGTGATTTTCCTTATAATTCTTTGAAAACACTCTCTGTTGATATGGATGCAGAGGTTATGAAAAAATCACGTTAATTGGGAACCATGACCCCATGATAAATAACTGCTAGGCAGTTATCATATACATGTGTGGCCCCAATTGTTAAAATTTTTCCAACAATCTCCCACTGGGCCATACATGTAATCTTTTAAATGTGCACAACCTTATGAGCTCAAAAGTTGCTATCATAATTAAGGGTATTTCCAAACAATCTCGTCCATTAGTCATATTGATATAGGATCAAATTGATTTTCGTCACACTTAACGTGACTAAATCCATCAATCATCACGTACACCCATACAACTAAATGACATAGATCAATCATGGGAGCGTAGCATGGAAATTACATTTTATGTGATCCAAATATGTCTATTTCCAACTGGTCCAATCTTATATCTTAAGTGAGATCAATACTGAATATAATAACAGAGTGAAATGAATTGAATACTTTATTTCTGTACAGAAAAATATCCAAATACACAAATGTGTCCAATTAAATATAAGACAGTAAGAATATAAACTCCCACTAAAACACGATATCCTCAATAAATCTGACACACATACAAGCAGTGTGCTCATGAAAGACCTTGGGTGACAATCCCTTAGTAAGCGGATCCGCAATCATGGAGTTCGTTCCAATGTGCTCTATGAAAATTTGTCCACTCTGTACTCTTTCCTTCACGACCAGGAATTTAATGTCAATATGTTTTGATCTAGATGTGCTCCTGTTGTTGTTGGAATACAAAATTGCTGAGTTATTATCACAATATAACTTTAGTGGTCTTTCTATGCCGATCAGAATGCGCAGCCCAGTGGAAAAGTTTCGCAGCCATATTCCTTGGTTAGATGCCTCATAGCATGCTACAAACTCTGCTGCCATGGTAGAAGAAGCTATAAGTGTCTGTTTGGCACTCTTCCAGGAAATAGCTCCTCCAGCTAGCAGATAGATATAACCTGATGTGAATCTCCTGCTGTCTTGGCATCCAGCAAAATCAGAATCGGAGTACCCTATGATCTCTAACTGATCCGACCTGTTATATGTAAGCATGTAGTCCTTTGTTCTCTTTAAATACCTCATAACCCTTTTCACTACTTTCCAATGATCCATTCCAGGGTTGCTAAATATCTGCCTAACATTCCAACAATAAATACTATGTCTGGACGTGTACAAACTTAAGCATACATTAGACTCCCA
This sequence comes from Olea europaea var. sylvestris, assembly GCF_002742605.1. Taxonomy (NCBI): domain Eukaryota; kingdom Viridiplantae; phylum Streptophyta; class Magnoliopsida; order Lamiales; family Oleaceae; genus Olea; species Olea europaea. Next base: position 5,884,058 of record NC_036258.1, on the reverse strand, counting down.
ATAGCTAATGCATATGGAATCTTCTGAATTTCCTTAATTTCAAGGTCATTTTGCGGGCATTGTTTGAGACTAAATTTGTCTCCCTTAGCGACAGGGGTGTCACCTGGTTTGCAGTCTTGCATGCTAAATCTTTTAAGTACTTTATCGATATAACTCTTTTGTGACAATCCAAAAATACCTCGAGAGCGATCCCGATGTATCTGAATCCCTAATACAAAAGAGGCGTCATCAAGATCTTTCATTTCAAAATTCCTTGATAAAAATCTCTTGGTTTCGTACAACATGCCTATATCATTAGTGGCAAGCAGTATGTCATCAACATACAAAACCAGTAAAATATGCTTACTCCCATTGAACTTGTGATACACACAATCATCAACAACATTCATCTCAAAACCAAATGAGATAATTACTTGATGAAATGTGTAGTACCATTGACGGGAAGCTTTCTGGAGCCCATAAATGGATTTCTTTAATTTGCAAACCATATTCTTCGGGTCTCCTAACACAAAGTTTTCTGGTTGCACCATATCGATCGTCTTGTCAATGTCGCCATTGAGAAACGTCGTCTTAACATCCATCTGATATAACTCTAGGTCAAAATGTGCAACAAGTGCCATAATTATCCTGAAAGAGTCTTTCGTTGAAACTGGAGAGAAAGTCTTTTTGAAGTCGATGTCTTCCTTTTGGGTAAAGCCTTTAGCCACAAGACGAGCCTTATATCTTTCCACATTACCTTTCGAATCCCTTTTAGTTTTAAAAATCCATTTGCAACCGATGGGCTTCGCACCTTTTGGTAATGGGACAAGATCCCAAATTTTATTGTCTTGCATAGACTTATACTCCTCATTCATGGCATCAATCCATTGTCGAGAGTTAGAACCCTACATGGCCTGATGGAAATTGTTTGGATCATCTTCCATCATTCCATTATTTTCCTCATGTTCTTGGAGAAATACTATAAAATCATCCGGAATAGCATTTTTCCTTTCTCTCGTGGATCTTCTTAATGGCATTGGTTCTTCAGGTTGTTAAGTTTGCACTTCTGGAATAATTACCTCATTTTGGGTGGGAAGTTCTTCAACATTATCTTGTTGAGGTTCTGGATATACTTCTTGATCAATGACAGGTATAGAAACCTGTATATTGTCAAAAGTAATAGTAGGAATCGAGACCGATCCTCCCTCAACTTCTTCCTCTCTAACCTTATTTCTCCCTCCAAACTCAACATCCTCAAAAAAATGTTGCAGTTCCCGTTTCGAAAATTGACTCAAGTGTGGGATCATAAAATTTGTAGCCCCTAGATCACTCAGAATAGCCAATAAAGTAGCTGCTTACTGTTTTAGAGTCAAATTTCTTTTCATGTGGCCTATAAGGCCTAGCCTCAGCTGGACATCCCCAAACGTGAAAATGCCTTAGACTAGGCTTTCTGCATGTACGCTTAGCTCATAAGGTGTTTTAGCAGCAGCCTTAGTTGGTACTCTGTTCAGAATATAAGCTGCGATCTTTAATGCCTTTCCCCAGAGTGATTTTGGTAAGTTTGAGTGACTAAGCATACTCCTTACCATGTCCTTAAGAGTTCTGTTTCGTCTTTCAACTACACCATTCATGCTAGGTGATCCTAGCATAGTGTATTGAGGAACGATTCTACATTCCTCTAGGTATTTGGCAAATGGTCCTGGACATTGTTCACCTGATCCGTCATATCTGCCGTAGTACTCACCACCACGATCAGATCTAACGTTCTTTATCCTTTTGTTGAGTTGATTTTCAACCTCAGTTTTAAAAATTTTGAACATGTCCAGTGACTCAAGGTTTTCATGAATGAGATATAGGTACCCATAACATGAATAATCGTCTATGAATGATATAAAATATTGTTGACCATTCCAGGAAGCCGTAGGGAACGGTCCACAAATATCTGTATGTATCAATTCTAAAACATCCGAAGTTCTGTTAGCACCTAATCTCTTTTTGTTGGTCTATTTTCCCTTGATACAATCAATACATACATCAAAATTCGTAAAGTCAAAGGAATTTAAAATACCATCTGACACAAGTCGTTTAACTCTAGCTTTTGATATGTGACCTAAGCGCTTGTGCCATAATTTTGATGAATTTTCTTTATTTAATTTGCGTTTAGTACCACGTGATTCCACATGCAAGGTTTCATTAGATGATGCAATAATATCAAGCAAATATATGTTATCATATGTAGATAACGAACCAGTACCAATAACATTTGAATTTAACAAAAAACTAAACTGATTGTTTCCAAATGAACAACAATAACCTAATTTGTCCAACGAAGAAACAGAAATTAAATTCCATCTAAAAGACGGTACAATGAAAGTGTCTTTCAAATCCAAATAATAACCAGTTCTTAATAACAACCTAAAAGTGCCTATTACATCAACTTCCACCGATTTGCCATCACCGACATAGATGTATCTTTTATCATTACTTGGCTTTCGATAGTTCAGGCAGCCGTGCATAGAAACACTTATATGAGTAGTAGCATCAAAATCTATCCACCAAGTGTTTCTAGGTAGTGAAGCTAAATTATCCTCAGAATAGACCAAAGTAAGAAGTGTACCTTTTTTTGCATGCCAATAGCGATATTTGGTACAATCCTTCTTCACATTTCCAGTTTTGTTGCAAAAGAAACAAGTTCCTTTGTCTTCCTTCTTTTTCTTTTGTGTTGGACCCTTATAAGCAGCTTCATATTCCTTCCTCTTTTTCTTGCCCTTATCTTTAGAAGTGCTTGCCAAGTGAGCACTTTCAGTCCTTTCTTGCTTCAACCTTTCTTCATCTTGTACACAATATGAAATGAGCTCATTTAGAGACCATTTCTCCTTCTGGCAATTATAACTGACCTTAAATTGACTGAATTGTGTAGGAAGTGAGATCAATACCAAATGGACGAGCAAGTCATCAGACAGCTCGAGCTTAGTCCCTTAAGTTTTGAAGCAATGTGAGATATCTCCATGATGTACTCTCTTATGTTCCCCTTGCCTCTATACTTCATTTAAATCAAGCTCTGCAAAAGAGTGCTTGTTTCAGCCTTATCGTTTTTCGCAAAAACGCTTCTTAATTTCAGTAAGGAACTCCTTGGCATTAGATACCTCTTTGGTATCTACACCTCTAAAGGCTTCCGGAATGCCGCGCTTAATGATCATTAGACTCGTACGATTTGAGCGATCCCAATTCTCAAAGTTCCTCTTTTCATCAGGTGAACTTTCTTCCGTAAGAGGAGTGGGTTGCTCGGTCCGAAGAGCAAAGTCTAGATCCATGCAACCAAGAACAATCAATATGTTCTCCTTCCAATCCGTGAAGTTTGTCCCATTAAGTATGGGAATAGAGTTAATATTGGCAGATATAGTAGCAGATGAGCTAGCTGTAGAGAGAACAAAATAAAATAAATGATTAATTATGCTCGATTTAATATCCACATTTAATAATTGATAAATCCAAATAATGGTAAATATCATCTCAAGATACCTAGTGCAACATCAACATCAAGTCTTTGGACAATAATATTAATTGCAAGTGGTACTCTCAGTGTAGTGATCAAACATTGACAATAACTCCTGTCAAATAATAAACCCATCTTTGGATTGATTTATTATTCACATGAAAACCTTATAATTGTCACACATTCATCACCACAAGTGTGTATGTAATTCGGTCAGATATTAACCTTCCTTTGGGCCGGCTAATTTCCGCATGAAAGACACTCACACAACATCCAAGCATCCTAAACAAAGCAATCTACACAAAAGAGGTCACTTTGGTGACATATTGTTTCAATTAGTTTACTTAAAATGCTAGACAACCTTAAGTTTTTATAAATGATTACCAAAATTTTGAATTAGATTGTCCCAATTAATTAAACTTTAATTAATACCTTTCAAAGAAGTATTAGTACCGAAATTTGAGAAAGAGAAACCCCAATTTGCATCAATAGATGCCTATGGAAACTTTAAGGACCTTAGGGTTAATAATTCAATACTTTAGGGGGGTTAAAATTAATTAATTATGAACATTGAGAGCTTTAATTGCAAAATTTAGAAGTTAAATGGCCCAAATTAATTAATTTTCAAACTTAGGGGGGCTGAATTATTAAACCCGTAACTTAAAAAGCCCAATAGGATGAATTCTAAATTACAGGGGCTGAATCCTTAATTTTTTAACCTAATTAATAATTGCAAGCAGGTCCCCGAAATTACCCAAATTGCACATGAAGCCCCCGTCCCCAAAATTCACCCAGAACCGAATTTTTTTTTTAATTCTCTTTCTCCTACTACAGTGTCGGCGCAGCCTTGCACCGGCGCCACAGGCAGCAGCAGATCGCTGTGTCGCTGCTAGGCAGCAAATCGAATTTTATTTTTTTTATACACAGCAACCTAGCAATTTCTCAAAATCCAAATGTTCTTCCCGTATGAAAGCAAACCGAAAACTCAAATTCACCATAGGATGCAGGAATTACAGTTGAGGATTCCAAACAAACTGGTTCTATATCTTTATCCATGTCCCAAAACTTAAACCATTCGTATAAGAAAAAAATAAGAACTGTAAAATCACAACCCATAATTTGATTTCATGGCATAACATCACTGACCAACATATGCAAGTAAATTCGATTTTCAAAAAGTTAAGTAGGAAATTGCAGTGCCTTATTTCTCATATAGTTGATCCAAATATCATGCCAGATTCTTAATAATAACGTGAAGAAGATCAAATAACCTAAAATTTCTCAAAGATTCAACAATGAAGTGGCTCTGATACCACTTGAAAGAATTTAAATCCAAATTTCTAGATTTGAAAGGAACTAATAATCCAATTTTAATCCTTTCATAAATTTATCCACGTTGAATCAAAGAGAACAAATTGAAAGCGGAAGCGTACCTTGATCCATGATTGTAATTGATTTTGTTCGGATTATGATCTTCCAATTGATCCGTGATTTTCCTTAGAATTCTTTGAAAAAACTCTCTTTTGATGGGGATACAGATGTTATGAAAAAATCACGTCAATTGGGGACCATGACCCCATGATAAATAATTGCTAGGCAGTTATCATCTTTTATTTGTTTTAAATTGGCCCCCATCAATTTAAAACAACTACCCGATTTCTACACTTTAATCCCATAATAATTGATACACATTAGTCTAAAATTAAATTCATTGGATCACTTTAATGGACTAAAACTATAAGATAGCAACACACTTTAATCATATACATGTGTGGCCCCAATTGTTAAAATTTTTACAACATACTGTTCTTATTACTTGATCTTGAGAGGTGATTCATGGATAAAAAATGGTGTTATTGTGTCTTCATAGAAATGTTTTATGTTAAAAATGTATATAAAATTGTGGGTAATTAAGTAATTCTACTTAGCGTCATTTAAGTAACCAAAAAAATTAATTAAAATTATGACGTAATAAGTAAATTTTGTGGTAGACTCTAAATTTTGTGGTAGACTCTAGACTGAATAAAGCTCCATGTATAAGAAAAATTTAACAAAATGTGCACGGAACGGATGCTAACATGCCAAAATGTTATTAGATTGTTTTTTCTTTTTGTCCCATCTTCCAATGATATCACGTCATGTGTTGTCTGTAAGAATTTTCTGTCAAAAAATTTTGTACCATCTTTCAATGATGCCACATCATATATTGTCTATAAGAATTTTGTGTCAAAAAATTCTATACTTCTAACATGATTGCTCCAAAATCTTGTTGATTGTTGACAACTACCAAGGCAAGATCGAGAATTAAGAAATAAAGAATCAAGATTAGTTTCACACACTGGTCGTGTAAGTTGGAGATATTTTTGCAAATTTTTCTTGTGTATTACAATTCATAGAATAAGATTTAACAAAATTTTAGTTATTCTCCTTCCACTCTTCTTGTTTATACGAATTTTGACATCGACAATATTATTTTCTCAAAACGGTACTTGATTGTTGGATTTTGACCTCAACAAATCTTGATCCAAGTTGTCTTTGATACTATTCCGTGATTATGAAAAACCATCATGAAACCTTAATTTTATATCATTGAGAGCAATTGAAACGCAGTAAAAATAAAAACATTAAAAAAAAAAATAGACACACACGATAACACACAAATTTTATAGAAGTTCTCAACACACAAAATTTATAAAGGATTGTCTCAATTTGAGATTGCATTCTCTTCCACAATTAATTCACTATAGTGATTAAAAGAAATTCACGAGAGAAAATTGCACAACATACATCTCAAACATCTATATCTCTTTTATGATGATAATACTAAAACTTAATGACGGATCCCTATTTACAAATTAGAGCAATATCGAAATTGTCAGTGTGAAATTTTTAAACTGTTTTTAATGAAATTATGTTGATTCATATAATGACTTCACACAACAATAATATTTAGACCCTAGCACTTGACACATTCATCATGTTACGTCTCTTCTAGCGAGGCTCCAGAAGTGGCCACGTGACAGCCACACGGTAAACGAACTTAGATCCACGCTCCATGTCATTATGTCCATGTGGCAATTTAAGTCAAACCCCTATGAAGATGTCGAACCCATGTGTGGGGGCCGAACTCATATGGAGGGTCAAAACCTCATGGACAGGTCGAAGCGAGGCACTTAGAGGTGTTGTAAAGGATCTTCCTAATAAAGATCTTTTAAGATTATTGATGTGACGATTCACCATAGCAGCCACTCTACTATCCCCGGTTTAGCCCCATTAAAATTATAATCAATTTTTGTCTGTCTTCTTATGAGCCACACATTCTTTAAAAAAATTTCCTCTTTTTTAAATACACTTTCTTAACAAAATGCTATTCCAAAAATTATAATATCAAATAATGAAGGCCAAACGGGCGCTAAGTCAACACGTCAAGTCTAATCCCTATGACCAAGGCCATAGAACTGCAAATCATTCGAGACCATTAAATGTGCTTGAGCCTAGAATCAATTGAAAGGCGCTTATGACAAGATGTTTCGATCATTAGGATGAGGTCGCGTGTCTTTTCATCCAACAGTTAGTACTTTCTCTCTCCTACTTAGGGGTGGAGCCAAGATTGCACTAAAAAAATTTCGATGCTGGACTGATATTAAAAAAAATAAAAAATTGCACATAAAATTTTATTTTTATATAATAATAAATAAATAAAAACTACAAGAAAAAATGTGAATTGGGCCTAGCCATCCTAGGCTATAGACCAAACCAGCCAGGCCCAAAATTCGCCTCTGCTCCGATTATAAAAACTCACACTTAATTATAAACTTGCTCTATCTCATTATTCTCTCTACCCTCACATCCTAATTTGAATCCATTTTTCTTAGTGCTCACAAATTTAGCACGTCCCACACTCAAATATTCATATTTTTTCAAACTAACATGGTCGTCAGAGTGCTCACTCACGACTGCCTTTTACACTATTGAAGAAGGTCACGTGCTTTAATGATTTATTCAAGTGTTCAGAGAGAAGCTACATGAATGTGAGCAGGAGTCAAAAATTGACCACGTCCTCTTAAAAAAATCGGGATCAACATATCCCAAGAAGATAAAAGAGAGCGCCTTTCTAGAAAGATGGAGCATAGGTCTATATAGATCCATAGTTCCACGCCCTAGAGAGCCTAAAAATTCCAGAGCCTCATGTGTGGCCTGTAGTGAGGATTAGAAAACAAATTAAAGTAGCCGAAGATGAGAAAAAGCCACATCATTGCTTTTGTTTTTTCAACTCTTTTGGTGGGCATTGATTAACCCACCTTCAGCATTCGTATAATCATTGCACGGAATTAAAAACAAGAAATTGTATTTGTTGGGCTTGGTGGAGTTATGATACCGGTCAAATTTTGTAAACACAATTGCACATCACGTCATTAGAGTTCCCTATCTAATTATTACTCTTTTTATTAACAAGGCATGCCAAATTGCAGTTACAGTCCTAACCCTTGTCTTCTTTTATAGTTTTATCTTGGACACGACGAATCTCATGCAGCGGGTGTACATAAGAGGTCATGGACCATCTCGAGAAGGTGTTTTCTAAACCGTTTTAGCTCGTTATTTTAGCACAATAGTTTTTGTTTATGATTTCATTCTTAAAAAAATTGTACTCTCTATAAATATGCAAGTGATTCAATTTTAATTCACAAATATATGGATATAAAATATCATCATTATTGCTCTTGAGATCGTTGATAAATTCTAAAACATCATCGTTGCAAAGAAAGAAAAGGACTAAAAAATAAAGCCAATTGGCTACTCTTTACTAATAAGCTTACGATACAAGAGGGTGCATTTCAAGAAACTTGATGTTGTCAAATATGGGGAAGAGATTCAAGACTCACATATTCAAAACGACAATAAAGCACAATGTAAAAGTTCCCCACCACGTGAATAAAGAAGATTCCTTGCACCAAACCCCACATTATTTCCTCCTTCCAATTACCAAAAAATATTATACTAAAATCAAAATAATGTTATTAATTTACTTTGTCGCAATTGATTGAGGGTTGTTTTGTTGTATTGAAGTGGAGATTTCGAGGATTGATTCAAAACTATGTCATAAAATTCTTTTCAAGAAAAATGGAAATATAATTCACGGGAAATTTCTTCTTTGAACGAATTCACAGTTGAATATTCATGAAGAAGGAGAATATTTTTGAAAACAAAAAAATAAAAATAAAATATGCGTAAAAAACACATTTCAGCTAGGGTGAGACCGGCTCGAGCCAGGCTGGTCAGTTGGACCACCAGAAGCCGCAGCCCCGCTGGAAAAAGAAGAAGAGCCGCCAGAAACAGAAAGCAGCTCCGTCAAAGCGCTCATGGCTCGAATTTGCATTTCAAGAGCTGGTATATAATCACTAGCCTCCTCTAAAATCACCGGTAAAGGCTCTTTCCTGCAACCGGGAACCAACCGACCGAGAATGCGAACTTTCCGGTTAACCGCTGGTAAACTCTTTGATTTCAAACGGAAAATGCTCACTTTTGATTTCTTCTTTGGCCGGCTCTTCCCGGTGGTAACCACCATCACATTTCTCTGTCGTTTGGTGATGTTATTCTTCTTGAGAAACTTGAGCTTGAGCCGATTAGTGAGAATCGCGCGGCTCCAGCGGGAGCGGCCTTTGCCAGTGGTGGCTAGTACTCTATCGGCGGCTTCACGGACAGCTCGGCCGCGCTTTGGAGTGGTGGTTTGAGATTGTGAGCCGTTGAGCCGAACCTGGCGCAGCGCTTGAAGCAGCTTTGATGAGTAAGTATGTTGCTGAGATTCAGATTTCCATTCAATTGCAGAATTTTGATTCTGATTATTATTCAAATTATCTCCATGGATTTGGCTTTGGATTTTCTTCTTCTTTTTTCTTCGAACCAATGATCTCTCGGAATTCACAACTGGATTTGAAGGCAGCGATGAAGTCATTTCTACATCCATCTGCTCTGTCTGATATTCTGATTGTATATTTTTATTCAGGTACCGAAATAAGACCTATAGATTCAATACTTTTAATTAGAATCGAAAGTAGTGGCAGATTCAAATTCAAAGAAAGCACGAATGAAATTCAATATGATTGATAATCGATAATTAAGAATTTGGCAATAATAAACAGATAATTTACGGTTTAGAAACCTCGCTACAAATGGTAATTCCGAAATTACAGTTACGAATTTTTCAACAAGGAATTACTAGAACTAATCAGATTCGGCAAAAGCCTCCAGCTACACATAGATCTCATTTGCACACACTATAGTTTTATACTTTATCATCAATGAAAAAGAAGAAAAAACTCGAAATGAATCTGAATATGCAAATATACAAAAATTAATTGAGATGTTATAAACTTAACGTGAATCATCAAATTGATCATCACCTTTACAAATTAGAGAAACTCTCCGAAAACTATTCTTAGGTAGTGGTTGACGATGGTGGTGGAGGAAGGAAAAACCGCGAGGAGAAGTGGAAGAGGAGGCTTTAAGGGGATCACCAGAGAGCATGCGAAGGCTTTATGGGGATCACCGGAGAGCATGCGGAGGCTTAAACTGAATGAAAGTGTATATTGGGAGGGAGTGTGTTGGACAAATAATTAATGGCTTTTTCTTTTTCCAAAAAAAAAAAGGTATAACAGTGCCTTTTTGCGCCATGTGGTGGAGAGGGCCCGATTCACATGTGCGCTATCTGTCTCCGTCTCTCCTGACTTCTATTTTAAAATTTTCTTTTCGTTTTGTCTTTTGAGAAGATAATTGTTTTCTTTTCGATATACGGGATATAGCCTCTATTTGATGGGAATTAAAATTAAAATTTTAGAAGATTTTAATAAAATTTAATGGTATGTGTGGTTAAAAAATTATGAGATCTATAAAAGATGTTGTTAAAATTGATTGTTAATTTTTACTTAAAAATTCAAATCTAAATTTTAATCATAACCAAACAGAAGTTATAGTGAAGAAAATTAATTAACGACTATTACATTTTCTTTTAGTTATTAGTCATTGAAATTTTGAGTTTTTATATTTTACATTTTAGTCTTATTAATATTATTCATCTAGAGTCTTTTTAGATATTGGACAATAGGGCACCTCATCGTCAGATTGTTCAGTGAAGTTAGAATATATTTAGTGTCTATTTGATTGCAAATATGAAATTTGAGTGGAAAGAAAATGAATTCTAGGGAATTGAATTGCCTAAAAATTGTTTTATTGGCAATTGTTAATTATTGTGTTTGATTGGTATAATTTTTCACACGAAAAATGTAGAAATAAAAGTGTTTTTTTGGTATTCGTTTGGCTTTATTTTACATGAAAATCATCAATTAAAGGGATATAATTTATTAGTATTGGGGATATAATTTGTTTCCGTTTTCCAAAAAAAATCAAAAAAATTATCTATCTTTTGGTATTCGTTTGCTTTGTTTTACATGGAAATTGTTAATTAAAGGAAAATAATTTTTTTACAATTAGGGATAGAATTTGTTTCCATTGCAAAATAAAAATAAAAATAAAAATAAAATAAAAATCAGCATCATAGCCTAGAAACCAAGAAAATGCCCGTGTGGTAAGAAAACCAGTTACCGGAAAAAATATGCTATCAAACAGTCAAAAAGTAAAAGTTGGAATTTGAATTCCATTTTCCATGGAAAATAATGTTCTATTAACTGAACCCTTAGTCATTGAACAATGTGGCATGGAGGATAGGGAGTCCACTACTATATAGATTGATGATCGTTTAAATTTTAGACGAATAGCATTAGTATATATAAAAATATATTTGAAAATTGCATTTTTATTTTTTTGGATGGGTTTCTAGTTCATTATTTTGTTTTAGTTGATTTTTTAACAAGCGTCGCTCTAATTCAAATAACTTGATTTCGCTAAAGCTTTTCATTGTTTTCGACGAATGTGCTATAATCTAAATTATCAAGCTTGATTAGAATAAGTTTTAATATTTGTGTGTCCATTGTGTATATATATATATATATATAGGGATGGCAATCGGGCTCGCCGGCTCGGGGCGCCCGT
>NC_036258.1:5854408-5872328 GCF_002742605.1 Olea europaea var. sylvestris | reverse complement strand
CCCGGCTCGGCCCGTAAAAAGCCCGAGCAAAAGCTCGGGCCGAGCCTATTTTTTTTGGCCGAGCAGGCTCGAGCCCGCAAAAAAGCTCGGTCATTTTAACCGGGCCGAGCCGGAGCCGAAATTTTTGGCTCGCGAGCCGGCTCGGCCCGGCTCGTTTACATCCCTATATATATATATATAGTTACCTATAAAGTTTGACAATCTTTCATAGAGAAACTGATACAAATTTGGCACAATGTTATGATCTAAAGGATCGGTTGAGAAAGAAGAAACTCCGTAGAGATGAAAATATCAAATAATTAGAGGATCGCTTATTTAATAATAAAGTAATAATATTAATCTTTAGTTGAAAACGTCACAATTCATAGTAAGATTAACTAGTTAGAGTTCAACGTGCATTGCATGTTATGCCAAATTGCTTTATAAGCACTATAGCAAGGAGAATAATTCTTTTTATAACTTCATCACCTCTTGTTTCACTTCATTTATAATGCCAACAATTCTCTAATATAGTTCTGATTAAATGCATGTTGTTGTGTCCTGTACAAATTAAGTTTAGTAGTTTCGAGCTTTATATATATGTATACTACATATTGTTGTAGCAGTCATTCAGTCCAAAGAATTATTGATTTGCTTGACGATTGAATTTGGAGCTTATGCATGATCATATAGTATATGTATCACTCACCTTTTATATTTTTTTCACCAAATTTTGAGATTTTTATGTCAATTTGTTTGTAATATATATATACATAAAATAAAACAATATAACTTAAAAGAAAATGAATTTCATACATTAATATGAACTCTAATAAATTGAGAATTAAAGAAATTGAATTCCTCTTAAATACATTAACATGAACCTTATTCATATGAAATTAAGTACTGGTACAACAAATTTTGAAATGTACTACATGAATCTAAATTATTTGAGAAATAATGAAATTAAGTTCCACTTAATGGAAATAAAGTTGAATGAATTTGGAAATGTACTTTCATGGTAATAAATACGAAAATTGACAAAATCATTCATGATAATAATTTATGCAAATAGGAATTTTATTTCATATTAAGAATTAATATAGGATTATTTGGTCGGCAAGTATAGAATTTTTTAAAGTATTCTTCAATGACTTAGCTGCCATTTTTGACTTAAGATTACAAGGTGTCTATTTCAAATTGGTATGAAATCAAATGCTAGATTTACCTTTTTACTCTAAACTTAACATCCGACGAATACCACAATTTCTTCATATCACTTAATATGCATTGAATATATCCACTGGAATTATTTATTATAGATACGAATTATGTCCCTCTATTTACCTTATTTGCATAATAAAATTTATTGATGAATAAATAAGTTAGAACAAAACTCTCATAAGATTATCTTTTGTTTCAAAAAAAAAATTTTTAATGAATTTAATTTACTTTTTAATCAAGTAAAATGAATCTGTCAAATGTACATTAATGACAACTAAGTAGTTGGCAAAATAATTCATGTTAATAGTGTGGTTAAATAAATTTAATACATATTGAAAAACGAAAAGTAAGGTATTATTAAAATAATTGATTTAGTGTAGGACTCGTCCAAAAAATGATTCTCACTTGATATAATATTTAATATATTATAGATTTAATTAAACAAGAATATATGATCATCTAATCTTCCTTGGCAAAAAAAGTATTGGTGTGGTCTAAAATATATATAAATACGGTTTAGGGTTTGGTATTTGTAGCTTTGTTTAACCAAATGCTTATTATTTTAACTTATAATTGACTTTAAGAAAGTGAGACAGCCTGTTAATTTGTAAGCCCTAGGGACTAACCTTATAACTATGCTAAAGGAGAATATTTATTTTCTAGCTTCTTGAATTTACATAAACAAAGCTAGTTCTATGACCTTTGCTTTTTACCTTTCTAATTCATTCGAACACCACCACCACCTCCTTAATAAATTAAGCCTCGTTTTAAATAATTTTCGATTGATATATGTGAAACAATATTCAACTATATTTTTTCCAACCAAAATACACCATGTTACTTTTTCTATTGATAATGTGTGAAGGAGGTCTCCTTTAAGTTATACATGTTGGTGTCCGATCTCAACGGCTATTTCAGACCCACCCTAAAGTGGTTAAAGAAGCTTAATTGTGAAGTCTTCTATTGCTAAGTGAGGCTTAACCACGAGACATGACCAATGCCAAAGACTACCGTTATCTAAAAACATCATCATAAGTAAATTAAAGGAATGTTCCTCAATGACAATAACTCCCATGGCACCAATCAAAGGCAAGATGTGTCAGGTGACTTCAGCACCACAATGTTAATGTATCAAGAGAAAGCAATGATTGCCTAGACTACAGGTAATGATGACTTAGGCCACATGCTACGGGCTAGGTGTCATGATAGTTTGACATGATCGAACTCCTCAACCAATCAAATCTCTTCAAAACGACGTTCGCACATGAATGAAGTCACACAATGTAACTTGACAAGATGGAGGGCGGCAAGCTCTTACTAAAAGGCCTAAACAAAGGAGCAAAGATCCCCAATGAAAGTCCTAATAAAGCAATTTCTCTGTAACATGCTAATAAACACTACCTAATAGAAATTACTCTTTTCTTTAATATATTCCATATTAAATTTTGTTACTTTGTATAATTTTTTTAAAGTAATCCATAATTGTCACGTTGATTTTAGTCATCAACAATACCTATCACATGCCTTGACGGCTACGTCATTCATTTATTGATGAAATAATGAAAATAACGATTTTTCTCGGATCATTCATATAGAATAATAATGAGTCGTAACTAGCTAAGCATGATGAAATTTTGTAGTAAGCTACTAGAAATATATGTAACTTATTTAAGAAATATAAAATGAATATGAGTTGATAAATTAAACTTGCAAAGCTTTATGCATAAAAAATACCAATAGGGCGACAAAAGACTATAAAAAAAGTCCCACACTGAATATAGAAAATCAAACTATTGTCATGATAATTTGAAATACTAAGAAAAATATAATAAAGTTATTATTTAATATAAAAATACAATAGAAACATTTTTTTCTTTACTTTTAAGCTTTACCACTAACATGTGAAGAAGAATGAAAATCATCCAGCCAAAGTGGCAGCCATGTGGAATGAATCTTCCAATGGATTATATTTCCTTTTTTTGTAAAAAGAGTTTGACTTTGTGATATATTTTTGTGCAGTATAAAAATTACTTGGTAAATGGAAGATAATTAAGAGGAAATAATATGCGTTCGGTGCCAGGTATTTAGGACACAATCTACTTTATTCGCGTGGTGGAATTTTTATATTTTGCTATTTTGTCCTTTGAAGTATTAGAGTTTATAATTTTTCCCAACATTTTACGAAGTTAAGTTTCTTGAAAGATCATTAATCAAGAGTAACCACTTGGTTTGAAATATTGAGTGATGCAAGTGAAAGATTTTAATGTGAAATTTATGGTTTTGAATCTAGCTTGCCAATTTAACATGATTATTACTAGTGCTCGAGTTATCATATTCGTTATGAAATATTTTTTATGCATCATAATAAAATGGATGATAGTTTCATGTTATAAAGTTTACTATATATACGAGCATTCAAGAAGTTTTGGGAAATATCACAAATGAGTTTTACGATAATGAATGTTTGGCGGGACTTTTGAAAAAGTCAAAAACTGCTTTTAAACATATATGGGTATTTTTCTGAATGTGTTTGTCTGTCGAAGAGCTTTATAAGAAAATGGTCTAAAATAATTTACTCAAAAAACAACTTCTACAAAAAATAGAAGTAAAAGTAGAAACCCTCTCAAATAGAAGGTAAGGGTTATAATCCTCAATATTTATTTTAAGAATCACTAAGTTGAAGTACATTTACTGTTGATTAGGTTTTTTTTTTTTTTTTTCTTTTCTCCATATTTACATTGTTGAGATATCTTATCTATATAGGATAAGTATTAAAATTTCTCTTTTTTGGAAAATAAATTATAATAGTAGTGAATAGTAGTGGTGGATACGAGAGCTTTCACAAAATCAGCACTTCATGTGCGTACAATTATGGAGAAGTAAAGCAGTGGACTATAGAGGTCTTCGGTCTCCCTATCTATGTATATTATATAGAGA
The DNA here is from genome assembly GCF_002742605.1 of Olea europaea var. sylvestris. Lineage (NCBI taxonomy): Eukaryota > Viridiplantae > Streptophyta > Magnoliopsida > Lamiales > Oleaceae > Olea > Olea europaea. The sequence continues at coordinate 5,868,188 of NC_036258.1, read as the reverse complement.
CCATAGTCCTTTGGCTAAATAATGGATATTCTACTTCCTCAATTCCATTATAGATTATATTTTTGTCAGTTACCAAAAGAACAGAAATCTAAGAAATTGTCGCTTTTTTCTAAAATATCATGTTCTTTAGTCGATTTTTAATTTATTGATACGAACTAATATATGACCATTATATCATAAGTTATATACCAACTTATCATCATTAGCTATGAGCATGATTTTTACGACAACCAATGACCAAGAACTACACTATTGACTAAATACTTCTATTACTTGCACTTTTATGTAGAATTCACCCCAAGAATTGCCTCAAACCAATCCAATGTACTTATAAACTTACATAACGGATCTTTGACAAGTGATGTAAAATTCAAAAGTACGTAATTGCTAAAATTAACCACCTTCAAAAATCGGCGTTCACGGCATCCTAGTTTTTCCAACAAGGTATCTTTATAGATCAATCTTTTATCAAACGTAGTCTTCTTCAGATAGTCGTCTTCCACTATTATAAGTCTTTTGATAAAATCCACTTTTAAAATTAACTTATAAAAGAGCGTCAAAAACTCTTCTAAAGCAGATCGAATAGACACAGAGGAGTGACATGGATTTCCATCACTATAATCTATGGGTCTGTTACTAGATTTATGAATATGGACATGAGTGGATGATGGATGAAAACCAGAATGGATGCACATAGAGAGGGATCTAAAGTCAAAATAGTGAGACACTGCATTTCAATTGGTTTCATAATTTCATGTGCACCAACATCAGCAGATAAAATATGCACCGTGGTGGGGTCATTTAATCCAATCTTTTTCTCCTTTTAAGACATTGTTTGAATTTGTATTAATTACACTGAATTGAATGGCATTTTGACTAGCAGTTTCGTTACCCGGTCCACCAATGATCATGCCGTAAACAAGCTTACAATCAAATTCTACTAGCCTCGACTCAAAAGATTGTCCCTCAATCGGTCAATATTTCGAGACAAATAGACATAGGATTGACAGACCTAAATCAAGGTAGGATAGGTCGAGCAATTTCAATATTATGTCTTTATCCAACCCATTTCAATCTATTTCTAATACACAACATTACTAGAAAAAGATCTTGTGCATGTATCTGCAACCCTCTTGAGTGCGTTTGTTATTATAATGATTGTCATGTTATCACAAGTTTATTTTAGGGGCCAAGTTTTCATCATTTCTATGACTACAACGGCCATAATCTTGGTTCCTTTCAAACATTATCTTACTTATGAGAAAAAACTCATGGAAAGAAAAGAACACTATCCATTTTATGTATATATACACATATATGTTTGTGTGAAAAATTACTGATATTCCAATCGATAAATCTCGTTGTACAAGAAACAATGTTTTATTTTTTCATGTTCAATGATGCGTTCACGATTTTTCTTTTAATAACTAAATAATTGTTTTGATTATGGAGTTTACCACTTCACTAACTCTATGATATGGATATCTTGCTTTGCTTAATAGAAATTATCAAATTGAATCACTTAATCACTAATTATAAGTATTGTTATAAGAATTCGTTCAACTAGAAAAATCGTGAATTGGTCCAAATTTTAGTCCATTTACGTAACAACAAAGAAAAAAAGAATTCGTTAAAGTAACATCAAAACTAGATCAACCCCTTTGACTAGAAAAAAGAAATGAAAATCGGTGTGAAACCAATCCGATTCTATGAAAAACCTAGAATTTAGAACTCATTAAAATAAGTTCGCCTTCAAAATTATGTTTATTTATTTTATTCAATTTTTTGTTACCAAATTGACCTTTTTTATTATGACTCCGTTTGGTTTGGTTAAAAATCGAATTTCTAGCAGATTTTAAATAAAAGTTGATGAAAATAAAGTTAAAAGTTAATAAATATTGTGATATATGGTTGAAAATAAATTTTTAAAAATTGAGGATGAAATATATCGTATTCGTGTCCATGTCGTGACCTAATTTTAAAATACATGGATCAGAATTCATTTGGTCTAGATATTATCTAGACAAGTCTAGCTTCAACTTTAGAAATTTTGGTTTGGTTGCATGTTATCTCAAAACTTGCTAATCACAAAAGTTAAAACATGTCCTTAATCATAATTTATATCACGTCTTATTGTAATTGAATTAGTGGTAACCACAACTAGTGAGTGCTTTACATCAATCAAAAAGGAACAAGGCACATGGGACGAACCCTAAAATTGGGGCCCAAATTAATAAAAATATTTAATAAATTCCAATAAAGTGAATAAAAATCCAGTTAGGAGAAATTGTACGAAATGCATTGCAATTTTGGAATGTGGGATCCGCAGCGTGAATTCAATTAGATGATGGTTAATTTTGCATATAATCAATGTGACCCGAGAAAATGGATTTGTCGGAATAAGCTTCGCTGAATGGGAACTTGGCCCTATCATTTTTTTTACAGGGTCTATTTTTTAAATGTCACGTCAATTTTACAGAATTTTTGGTAGACGAGAAAAGAGTTTGAACCATAATTTAGGTTAGGTGGTAAAAAAATTTGTAGCAATCTTCGTTTGCATTGAAGATAGGAGTGAATATAGGAATTTGAGTCAGCACAGATGGTCGTTGACCATTTATCGATGGTCGCAATAAACTATTAAGAGTCCGTTTAACACCCATTTTTTGCAAAAAAAAAAAAATTTATTTTAAAATAGTGATTTGATGGAGGATGCTTGGCTAAAAATTTTTTAAAAAAAAATTTAATTTGTGTGTAATATTATTTTATTAAAAAATGTGTGAATGAAAGAAGAGAAAAAAATGTATTTTAAAAAACTGGGAATCGAACAAAATCTAAAGTTTAAATAAAACAATTATTTTATTCAAATTGAACATATATAATTTTGTTATAAGAATAAATATAACTCATCAAATGAAATTGTTGCCAAGTTTTGTATAATTCATAGGAAGAGCACGAATTCGAATCTTTACAATTGTTTTTGCATTAAAACAATTAAACCTAACCAATATTATTTTGTTAAATTTAGTGACACAACTCAAGAGGTGCCGCCCGTAATGGTTAAGTTTACAGCAACCCTTGCAAGCGATCACATGTTCGAATCCCCTTTGTCCCCCTCCCTATTTAATTTTGATAAAAATTGTAGAATAAAAAAATAGTTGCAATTTGTTCTTTATTTTTTTTATTTATATAAAGAGTGGTATATATTTGTCATTTTGCAACTTTTAATTGAGAAAATAGATGAAAATACGATTTTCACAATGAAAGATGAAATAAGGATGAAAATGTCAAAAAATGAAAGGTACAAACCTTTTACACAATAATAATGAAAGGTAGGAACGTTTTGTGTTAATTACTCTTTTAATAATTTATTTGGACTCATTTGCACTTTTTAGAAAAAAATGGGAGTATAATTGCAATTTATTCTTTAACTTTTCTTTTCTTTTTTATTCTTTTATTTAAAAAAGGGGGTATATTTGTCATTTTACATGAGAAATTTGATGAAAATAATGATTTCAGCGATAAAATGTGAAGGCAAGGCTAAAAGTGTCAAAAAATGATATGTATGAATGTTTTGCATAATAATATTGAAATGTAATGACGTTTTGTGCTAATTACCCAAGCATCATTATTAATTGGTGAATAAATTCATGATATGTTTAGTTCTTAAATGACTCACTTGTGTGTTATGTAAACATTGTTAAGCATTTGTGCTTAGACGATCGCATTCTAATATATAGGTAATTTCACTAGAGAATAAAATGTTGTTAAAAGAATTAAATAAGTGGCACTATCATTTTCAATAATCACACAAGTGTGACGCTTCTTTTTAAGACATCAGTCAAATTTTTTATTCAACTTGATTTGTTCACACCACACTTGACGGAGGTCGCGTAACTTGAGGGTAGCGTTACTAGTTAATTTATAATAACTAAGTTTATGGCATATTTGAGACTAATTTGAGGGCATTTCTATCTTATAAGATCATTTCCAACTAGCCACAAATCAATATGAATGAGCTAAGTGTAACTTACTCAGTATATTGTTAAATATTAAGTATTTTTGATTTTTAAAATGGTTGAATAGTGCATTATCCCTATCTTTAAGACGCGTTGTGCAAAACTGCCCATCCTTCGAGATTGGTGAAAAACGTCCTTGTTTGAATCTTGGAGTTTGTTTTACCCCATTTCCGTCCACTATGATCAGTTCTGCAATGGAAAAAATAAAAAGGGCAAATATGTCTTTCTCCTCCTCTTTAATAAAGGCCACAAAACCTGGGTTAGGGATGTTTTGCGCAAGAGACGAACCGTCCTAGAGGCTAGAATTTCAGTTGTAAACCTAAAATTGACGTTTGATTCTCCTTCCGCCACTATTGCAGCGATTTCTTTCATCATATCTGAAGGTCCAACAACTCACATCCTACATGTATGATTTGGTGTAGCAAGTTACAGACGCAGTATTCACAATTGAAACATCTGCTTTAAAATTTTGAAATAGGATTTTGAAATGTATTGGTTTTACGGTATTTACAGTTTCCCATAGTAATTATCGAGAATGTATGCTCCAAGACTGAGGTTTTGAAGAAGCTCCTGAATATGATAAGTTCCTTTATTTTTTGTGATTTCAAAATATTTTTCGGGTTCAAATTTTTAACGTTATCTTGTTGAAATTTTGATCTAAAATGTGTGTACATGTTGATTGCTATGGGTGTTGACCAATTGGCAGTATTAATTTAATTTTTTCATGTTCCTCCAGTCGACTATATGGACTAATTCACAATGGCTATGTACCATAGGCATGTTTCCTTGGATAAGCCTAATAATGTGAAGTACGAATACGATATGTTGATTTTCTTGGAGTATGTGAAGCCCGAGTATATCAATAGAGATTGGTTTGAGACTTTTACGTATGTGAGTGGATAGTGTAAGCCTCTTAACATTTTACTTTAGACTATAGAAATACAATTTGGGCAGTGCTTTTAGGAGGTGCGGAGTGAGTTTGATGTAAGGGAGATGTTGAAAGACATAGAAGGACAGAGGATAGATGAGATTTACAGGGCAGTACCAAGCGAAACATATGCACTATCACAAGAACCAGTGCAAGATGTTCCATAAAGTTGTGCTCGTAATGAAGGGGATCAGGGCCGTACATGTGCTTTGCGGGGCCTGAGGCGAACTTCAGAATTTGGGCCCTAGGACCTAAGTCGTGGCAAACAATCACTTTTTAAAAAAAAAAAAAAAAATTAGAAGTTTACGGAATTAAATTTGTTAACTTAAATCAACAATAAAACAACAAATAAATTTTTCGGTGTTCCTTCCTTCTCTTCTCATTAAAGTATTTATTCGTTTCTTTTGAACACATGGGCATAGCGAATTTAAAAAAAAGGGAGTAAAAAGTAAAAAATGGGCCCCCCTAAAATTCTGGGCCTGAGGCGGAGGCCTCTTGGGCCTCCCATTAGGTCCGGCTCTAAAGGGGATGAAAGTAATATCAAAGGACGCTATATCCAGGTGTTTGATGTGGATGAAGGTGGTTTAGTGGAGCATGATATTGGTGATTACATACATGAAAATGTGGATAAGGTGTGGTCGCAATTTGAGGAAACACTTACATATGAACAATCGAAACAAGCTGAAGAGAATCCGAAATTGGGTAATGAACATTAAGGTAGCTTGGAGGAGGGGGATGACGACGAGATCAGATGTTTAAGAGAGTGACACTGACTATGGGGATTCAGATGTGTTATGAAGGTTAGATAATGAAGATGATGAAGGAATAACTTATAGGAAATAGTATGAACTAATGAATTTGACCCCAAGACGGACATGGAGAAACCTGTATTCAGAAAATGTTTGAAGAATACCTTCCTAACCTTTACATTATGTTTGACAACCTCCTCGACCTTTATAATACGTGGGTAAATTTCTTCCCAAAATGAGATTACGTTTTGTAATACATCCATAACTTTAATATATGTTGTTGAATAACCCCTAAACTTTTTCAGTTTTATGATGAGAAGTTTGGTGTTTAAAGACAAAAGTCGTTTTAGAAGCGACAATAATCGAGCATTATGTATGATCAAACCGGAATATCAAGTACGTTAAGGATGAAGGCTATAGATTGCAAGCAGCTACAAGGAAAATTGATGTCCATGGACGTTGTAAGCAAGTAAGGTGAAAGGTGTAACAAATTTTGTGGTGAAACTTATAGTGGTGATCACACTTGTGAAATGGTGTACCAAAACAAGAGGCTAACTTCTAAGTACTTGGCCTACAGATATTTGTCTCATGAAAGGTTGATCCTATATGCCTGTGAGTCATTTTTTTGGATAAGGTGAAAATGGACTATTTAGGTGATGTTTCGCAGTGGCAATATTATCAAATCAAGGACATAGCAATGAAAATAAGGGTAGTGTTATTGACCACTATAAAATATTGTGGGATTATTACGAGCATTTGAAATACACAAATATTGGTACAACTGCCCAATTGAAGGGTGTCAATTGAGAGTTTAAAAGATTGTACACTTGCTTAGAGGCACCAAATGCAGGTTTCATGAGTGGATGCTGGACGGTGATTGGGTAAGATAGCTGCTTTTGAAAAGTGAGCATGGAGGACAATTGTTGGTAGCAATTGGTGTGGTTGGAAATAATGGGATATATCCTACAACGTATGCCATTGTGGAGATTGAGAACGGTGAGAATTAGAGCTGATTTTCGGAATTGTTGAGGGACGATCTATGACTTATTAACAATTACGATTAAATTTGTAAATTTGATAAGCAGAAGGGACTTGTAAATGCTATAAAGTCATTATTTGAGCGTGCAGAGCATTGCACTTGTGTACGACATCTGTGCAACAAACTCCAAGTTTATTAAAGGGGAGAAGAACAAAGACGATTTTCCCCTTTTCATTTTTTTCCATTTTGGTCTTATTTCTTTAGAATTAATTGCAAAACTAACGGTGGTGAACGACGGGGGATAAAACAAACTCAGAGTTTCAAGCAGGGACATTTGTTACCAATTACAAAAGGCTGGGGGTTTGCACAATATGTCTTTAATCTATGGTCATCGAAAAATAATTGTGTTTATTTGTTTTGGTCAATGATTTTAAAAATTACCTCTTTTTATTTTTTTCACTATATACACATTGGACCATGGAGCTTCAGAAATAAGGAAGCTCTCATCTTGGGCTTGCATAGTGTTGGTCTCATGTTTAGAACTTAAATGGGCTTCTAAATGGGTCAACTTATTATCATTACTATTGGAAACTTTTAGGGATATCAACGAATCGAGTCAAGCTCGAGCCTAAAATTTTAGTCTCGAGCTTGGCTCGATTAAAATGGTCGAGCTTTTTTTCGAACTCGAGCCGAGCTTTTGCTCAGCCCAAAAATTTCGACTTTGGCTTTTACGGGCTGAGCCGGGCAGGCTTGGAATTTTTTTTTTTTTTTTTTCCCTTCCCCTTCCTTTAAAATTGTCTTTTTAAAGGCAGCAAATTGGCATAATTCTATCATGCTCCCTCTTTCTTTCTTTCTTTTTTTCAATAAAAGCTCATGGGCCTGCTCGGGTTCAGCCCGTGTCCCCGAAATGGGGCTCAGCCTGAGCCTCGGCTCGGTTGCTCTGAGCCACGAGCCAGGCTGACTCGGGCTTTTTTGAGCCAGGCTGCCGGTTACCTGATCCGTCGAGCCTTTTTGACACCCCTAGGAACTTTACAAAGGAAATTAGGTTAAGTACAAGTGTACAACACAAAATCAATAAAATAAATTAATATCCTTAATTATTATTAATCTTTTATTCACAGTGGGTTTTCAATTTTAATGTGTTTTCCATTTTTTATTCTACATATGACACATTTTTTTTTTTTTTTTCAAAAGTGACAAATCGTGTCTTTTTTATTCAAAAGTAATAAACATTGTGCGAGATAAGTAACATTTAACAGTACGTTTAAGATTAAATATACTTCTGGAAAAACAATAAGGGTGTGTTTGATTACATTTATTTTCCATGGAAAATATCAATTTTCCACCCAAATTCTTACTTGGAGTGTTTGATTGTTATTTTTTTCCATGGAAAACATTTTTCAACTTTTGAAAATATGCCTGATTTTCCTTGTTTTTAAGGAAAATATTTTCCTTGGGTGGAGGTGATTTTTATTTTCCACAAAAGATGGAAAATATTTTTTTTCTAGGTAATATTTTCTATGTCTATTAAACACACTCTAATTGTTTTGTATGTGATTGCTGAAGCATAGGAACGAGGTGGTTAGAAAAGTCATTTTAAACCTTCAAACTTTTGTACATCTTATAGTTAAATTTCTGCATAAGTGATGCAATCACTAATAAAAAATATAATTTCAGGCACGGATTTTTGGTTCCTAAAACTTTGATATTCGTTGCAATTACTCTTTATCAACGGAATATTTGCAACTACAAATTCGTTGTTCATTTAAGGGTCGCTGATAATTACCAACAGATTGTGCCGTATGTAAAGAGTAAACATTTTACCAACGAAAATTCCATTGGTAATGTGTGAATTTTTTACCAACGAAATTTTCGTTGGTAAAAATCTTAATCAATACCAACCGACATTCCTTTAGTAAATGTCTACCATTACAATTGGTAAAAATCAATATTGTAAATAGTTGTATAGGTATGAGGCATGGTAAAAATAATTTATTTACTTTTTTTTATTATTGTTATTATTATTTATTTAATAATTATAATTTTTTAAAAACTTTTAAACAATTGAATTGAAAAGCCAAAATATTGTTTAACCACTTATTGGACCACAAATTTATAGAGGACAATTCCAAAGACTTTGTTGTAAACTTTCGATGTGGGATAATTGAATTATTTTTACGAATGGATAATTCGTTTTTAATTACCAACGGAATATCTGTATGTGAAAGATTCAAATGTTAAACGGTCATATTAAGCACAGAATGTTCGTTGGTAAAGAGATATTATCATTACTAATAAAAAATTCGTTGCTGATTATCATACTTGAAAGTAAATTACTTTTACCAACGGATTGTTTCCGTTGGTAATATTTGGTACGTCACCTACAAAATATCCGTAGGTGAAATATCCAAATGTTAAACGGTTATATTAAGCACGGAATATCCGTTGGTAAAAGGATATCATTGTTATCAATGGAAAATTCGTTGCTGATTATCGTAGTTAAAACTGAATTACTTTTACTAACGGATAATCCGTTTCTAATTGATAATTTTTTGTAAGTGAAAAGCCTTTTTTTAGTAGTGAATATGTCATTTTTAGTTTCAAACTGAGATACGACTAGTATTTTTTATTTCAAAAGTATGTATAGAAACTTCTAATACTTGTTCATTTTATAGAAGCAAAAAACAAAAATTGGAAAACCAAAATACTTTCAAATTTCAGTACCTTAATTCATATACAAGACAAATATTTATAAAAAAAAGAAAAAGAAAAGTGAAGTCTAATTAGCATGACACTAAAGGCACTTTTGGAATGACTTTTGCTTATCCTTCTCGTAAAAGAATTTTTGGAGAAAGTTATCTTAATTTTTATTTGAAAAGTGAAAATTAATTTTTAAAAGCCCTTCCTATTCCGGAAGTACTTTTAAAAAAATCATATTAGACCAACTTTCTCTAAAGTAATAACTACACCCACCCATGCTTTTTACGTTCTAACTTCAAAATTCAAGTTTAGGCTTTGTTTATACAAAAATAAAGTGATAACTCAACATTTCAATATTAATAATAATATTATAAATTAATTTATATAAACACCATACGCCATCCACCCATCCAAACACTAAATTATCTTCATCTCTCTTCTTCCTCTCTATTTTCTCTAGTGATGACAAAAAAACTCACCCGCTCCGCTCCGCCCCGCCTTGAATAGTAAGCCTTCCCCAAGATGAGTGCTCTACTATTTCAACTTCCCCAGATAAATAGGAAATCCGATAGATGGATTATGGCTTCAATCTCATCACACTCATTCCGAACCAAGAATTATTGAGCCACTTCCGGCCTATTTCATTATGTGGTTGAGATCTAGCTCCGATTCAGGGGTACTGTTGCAGCGTCAATGGGCCTAGGAGAACTGAGTACGGTACGTGCCGGGAGTCACCTTTTTGTCCTACTCTTTTGGTATTAAAAGAAGAGGAATTCCTCTAAAATTTCTTGAAAAGCTAATCATGGGTTCTTCTCTCCATCCGAACAATAGGGTCATAATGAGTCCGAATAGGTTGACGAGGATGGGCCCCACCCCGAACCAGCCCTATGAAGAAAAAAATCCATTTTGAATTATGCAGATAAAATGATAAATGGTAAACTAAAAACTCTCTAGGGAAACAAGCTTCTATATTTAAATTATGCATTCAACAACCAATAAATTAACGAACAATATCACATCTTATCATTTTCAGAGCAAACCCATAAAATAAACAAAAAAAGTAATCTTGTCTCTTATCATTCATTTGAACCAACTTATATTTGAATAAAAAATAATTTTATTTCTAGAGAATTTACCAGTTAAAAATTCATTTTGAATTTTTATTTTATTCTCTTATAATAGCATAACTCGAAATTTTTGAAAATGTATAAAAAACATAAAATATAAAAAAATAAAAACAAAGGGGGCAGCAAACGGGGCAAAAAAGTTGTCCTGCCCCGCCCTGTCTAAGGCAGGGTTTGGGCGAGGCAAGGCAAGTGGGGCAGCCCTACCCTATTGCCATCGCTAATTTTCTCCTCTGATCATCAATCACCACCACCATGATGTTAACATAAATAATTAAGAAAATTATATTTCTGTAATTATAGCTGATTTGTAGGGATTTATATCTTCCAATTATAGAAGCCAATTGTACATATATATGTATGACAAAATAACGAGAAGCAGCAAGGATTTTGTCAAGAAAATTACAAACTCTCTCTCACTCTCTCGACTTTTTGACAAATGAGGCCTTGCTCTTCTTCTCTCTCTAATAACGGTGCCTTCTCTTTTTTGTGTCGATCAAAACCTTTGTCATCGTGAGCATTGCCGCAGTGAGCAACATTCATAGCCCCACCTTCTATCTCTCATCTTTTTCACTTTTTCTCTCATGCTCCATTTGGACGGAGAGCTCTTGTAGCCCTCGGTCGTGTACAACGACACATGTATTTAATGACAAATGGGGGAAATTGCAACTATTTTTTTAGGTTATTTGGGAGCTGAAAAGGAGTGGGGATGGATAGATTGGAAAGTAGAAATAGAGACGAGGGGTGTTTTAGTAGTTAAAAAAGGTTGTTGAGTGGATGGTGAAGAAAGCAAAGCGTACATAGCAGCACTGTTTGTTTTCTATGTTTTAATCTACATCATTGTGTTGGTGTTAGTGTTAGTGTTAGTGTTAGTGATAGTGGTGGTGGTGATGGTGGGTTTGGGGATTTTTTGGTGGGGGTGGTGATGGAGATGGAGGATATGGTGGTTGTGATTGTTAGTATAGGCCGTGGTGATGGTGGTGGTGGTAAGGTGATGCTAGCTATGGTGGTACAGGTAGGGTTGTGGTGATGTGTTTAACGGTTAGGTTTGGGTTGTATAAAGAGGGTTTGTGACCAATTTTTAGGTGATTGTGACCAATAAATTGAGTTAATTTGTGACCAATAAATTAGATAATTTGTGGCCAAAATAGTATGTGATCTTAAAAAATATGAGATTGCAATTAAATTTGTAATCGAACTCACAATTTGTTCACAAGTCACATATCATTATATATAGGTCACAAATCAATGTCCATAAGTCATAAATCAAGTGGAAAAGTCACAGATCACTAATTTTGTTCATAGGTTAAATTCATATTGTCACAAATCAATGTCAACAAGTCAGAGATCAAAAGTAACTGATAAGAGATTAGATGTCACATATCTTTGTGCAACTGATAACAGTACACAAATTTAAGCTCAAATTACAGTTCATACGTTATAGATCACATGTAACAATAGTTCATAGGTCACATATCATATTACATAGATAACATATCAATGCCCACAAATCACGGATCCAAAAAAGTGGCCACATGCCATTAGATTAATATCGCAAGTAATAGTTTACATGTCACATGTCATAGTGCATAGGTCATAGATATATATCAATAGGTCACATATCATAGAGAACTAGACACGGGCCATTGGATCTATATCATAGATAACAATGGATCTTTTCAATGACTATCATAGCAATTCACAATTTACAGACCAATTGATCTTTCAATGTCACAGTTTACAAGCCAATGGAATTTTCGTCACCATAACTCACGATTGGAGCTTTAACACCGTTTCGTCAATTCTAAAATAGGAAGATTTAGAAACAATACAATGTTATCCGCCACCAATTCTGACTTTGAAACAATTCAAACTTATTTTCGGAATGATCACCAAGTTGAACTCGTTACTTCTATTATCACCTCAATTTGTGACCATTGCCATCAAAAAATATGCTCTGCGGTGTCAATAATTTCCAAGTTGTGAACTCAATAATTCAATGATTTTCAATGATCTAGATTTCATCGGTGGGAATCGAGATTATTTAACAATAAAATGTTATCTACCACCAATTGTGACTTCGAAACAATTCAGACCTACTTCGGGATGATCACCAAGCTCAGTTCGCTACTTTTACTATCACCCCAATTTTGTGACCCTTGCCGTCAAAAAATATACTCTTCAGTGTCTATAATTTCCAAGTTGTGAACTAAATAATTTAGCAAATTTCAATGAGCTCAATACAATGTTATTTGCCACCATGTGATTTCAAAACAGTTCGTGTCTATTTCGGGATAATCACCAAGCTCATTTCGCTACTTCTATTATCACCTCAATTTGTGACCCTTGCCATCGAAAAATATGCTTTATAGTGTTGATAATTTTCAAGTTGTGAACTCAATAGTTCGACGATCTTCAATGAACTAGATTTTAATGGTGGGAATTGAGATTATTTGCTCCAAAGAATTCTCTATAGCCTTTTTTTTTTCTTTTTTCTCACAATTTGTTAAATTAGAGTCATATTTGAAATGGAAATATGTGTAACTAAATGCTTGATTTTAGAATTAATATTTATTGGGCATATTCGGTAGTGATTATGAAAATTGATTTTTTGGTCGTTAAAAATAAAAGTGAGTCCCACCTGTGAGTGAAGAATTAAAAAATCACAACTTGAATAGTGAAATAAAGATTAAGAAAATCAATTTTTTTGGGTGAAAATTGCTACCAAATGGAGGCATTATAATCTAATTTGTATATATAGTATGCCCTTGTTTGAGTCCCATTTTTAGCAAAAAAATCTATTTTTGAACAGTATATTGATGGAAAATATATTATTAAAAAATAAGAAAAAAATTAAATTTGCATATAATATAATAATTGAACAATATACAGTTGAAATAGGATCCAAATACTATTCAAGAATGCATTTAAAAAATGGAGCTCAAACAAGAGTATATAATATATATTATTATATTATATATTTATCACTTGACATTTGAATGTTTAAAGCTTGTTGTATTAAAATTGAAATTGTATATAATAAACATATGATATATGTATTTAGGTCTGAGCATCGTTTAGGTTGGATTAGTTTTGAGTCCAATCCTAAATCGGAACTGACTTGATCGATTTGGATAAATTCCAACTCAAATCAATTCAATTTAGTCGTTGAAATCAAACAAAACCTCGATTTGATTTGATTAATTGATTTGAACATTGGTATGAACTTTAAAAAAAAAAAAAAATATATATATATATATATATATATATATATAAATTGCCTA
>NC_036258.1:5845075-5853958 GCF_002742605.1 Olea europaea var. sylvestris | reverse complement strand
CTAATTATTTTGTGTTAAAAATTTTCTTTCCTATATATATATATAATGTAAATAGTATAATTATCAACAAACAATTACACCAAAATGAAAAGCTAGTCTTCGATTTGAATTTGAAGTTTGGAATTTTGGTAGAAAAGTATAAACGGTAAATAAATTATTTGAGAAAAAAATTATATTTATGTTTTTATTATTTTCTTTTTTTAAGTTTAAAAAATGAACTTAAAATTTTTTTTAAAATGTATAAGTGAGTTAGGATGGTTAATTGATGGGTTTGTTGCTTAAATCAAAGCTAATTCGACCCAACTTATGAATAGTTAAAATTAACTGAATCAAAATGATTTTTTGGTTCAAGCCGACTCGACTCGATTTGATTTGACCGATTTCATCGAATTTTTTGCCCACTCCTATATGTATTTTTCCATTTTCTAAAAGTATTTTCAACTAGAAAAATTATTTTTATAAAATTAGTTAAATGGATCAAAATGTAATTTTTGGCTTTCAAAAGTCCCTTTTAACCCCCGTTTGGCCCCATTTTTTGGAAATAAAAATGGAAGGAATAATTTTTTTTTTCAAAAGTGAGTGATTGAAAAAGAAGGAAATTTTTTTAATTTACATATAATATTTTTTCTGAAAAATTGTGTAACTGAAAATGAAAAAAAGAAAAATATAATGTAATGTAATAAAAATTAATGGACCAAACAGGGGCTAAGCCCACATCCACAATCTTAAGTTCGCAAAAGGCCAAAGCTACCAAATGGGCACTTAAATCGCGTGAACTGATTTTGCGACTTGATGCTAAAACTGCACAAGCTTTTCTTCAACCCACCGCCGGCGATAACAAAAGAGCAAAAATAAGCAGAAACCCTCGAAGAATAAGCAGAAGCTGCAGATATTTATCATCGATATATACTGTATATTCGAATAGGCTCATATAAGCTTTGGAAAATGGCAGCGTCGGCATCCCCGTCAGCAAGTGTGCCGGAGAGAAGAGGAATTCCTGCGGCTTCCTTCGTGGAAGACGTCCAGATTTACCTTTCTCAAATCGGTCTAGATGTCAATTCGGCTCTCGCTTTCCTACAAGAAAGGTTTTCCGTCTTTACTATATCCCTTTGTGCAGTGTTTATGATAGAGATTGTGATGTGATCAGTAAATATTTAAGTGGGTTTAGTTGAGATTATTTTTCGTTCAGTGATTTAGGGCAGTCTATTACTTAATATTTACTTATTAATGCGTTTCATCTATGTAGTGTTATGTAATGAATTTTGATTAAACCATAGAAGTTACGACATGAATTAGATTACACAGCAATGTTGGGTTTTTGGAAGTTTTTTTATCATATTATTATGCTCAGTAAGAAAATAATTCATTTTTTATTAATCTTGTTAATGCGTTTCATCTTTGAAGTATTTACTGAAAAACAAAAAAAAAAAACAAGGTCTTTGAAGTCTTTAGTTTAAGAATAATGTTTATTGTACATAATGGTTTACATACAAATAATGAGTCAAAATGAGAGTGGAGAAGTTTATTTTTCCATTTTATTTGGTTGAAAAAATTCTGATTTAATTTTATCTCACCACGTCATGTGTATGTAAACCATTATGAACGTGTAGCACATCCATTAGTTTAAATACTCTTTTCCAATTATGTAAAGAATATATTGGATTTTGACTGAACTATAGAAGTTACACAGAATTAGGATTATACCACAAAGTAGGGTTCTTGAAGGTTTTTGCACATTTCATAATGTTCAGTTGGGAAAAATAATTATTTTTAGTGAATTTGGCCTGTCACACTCTTTTGCATTCTAAATTTTGTACGTTTAAAGTTATGATAATTCAGTTCAAGGTTTCTGAAAATGTGGATATCAGTTGCACAAGGAAAATGCTTCCTACGGATATGAAGAGAAATTTGAGAGCAGGTTTAAAATTCATGATTGAAAGGCTCTCCAAGATGAAGTAAAATTATTTTTGCTTAAATTTTGTTAGACTCACAATGCATTAGTTTAATGCATTAGGGTCAGGCAAATCACTCGGAATTCACGTGGCAACTGAAATAATGTGTTTTCCAAGTATTTGGAGTAATTGTTTATGTTCTTGGTTTATTAATCAAATTGGAAATAAATGTTTAGTAACAAATTCTTTTATATGTCATGTTTATGAAATTCTTGGATCAATGTACTTGATCATGAAATTGAACTCAAAGTTAGGATAGATAGCCTCCAACTACTATCAAGTTGTTATCACATTAGACAATAGAGAATGAATGAGACCACCTTTCAAGTACATATGGCAATCAAACTAATGCCTTGCCTATTACCCTTCTTATTTTCCTGAGATTTGGGGATGCATGTATTGTTAACGTTGTAATTGGCAAAAATTTCCATGTGCATACTGAATAGTTTTATTGTATATCATTTAACCAACAAGTACGTATTACCAATTTGTCATACGTTCAAATCCTACTTGAGAGAGATTATGTAATATTAAAATCTTGCCTCAGGCGAGTCCAAAATTATGCATTTATCACGTGATTTCTAAATTTAGAAGGTCTACTATGTTTTCTCTTCACTTAATTTATCCTCTAGTGATTGGTGCGAGTCTACTTTTTGACACACAACTTATTTGCACTCTTATTTATTTAAGATAACTAAGTGTCTATCTTAACATTAAAATCAAATAATTGAAGTGTTTGATGTTTTAATCTAATACGAAATTAACTATTATCCTCATCCTTTCTGTTGAATTCATACTGTTTAGAGCTTGCATTCTTCATTTTGATACATTCTGGATTGACCACTTTATTGTTACTTTCAAACTCTGTTAATCATATGGTTTGCCCTCGTGCCATGTACTTTTTGATTGATGTAAGGTAGTGGTTTGCACTAAGATAGTGAGTTCAATAAGGCTTGATGATTAAACAAATATGTTAAGATGACAAATGATGATTAACAACACATGTAAGTGATTTAATCTCCTTTTTACTTTTGTGATCAACAAGATAAAATGTTCTAGGTTTTGAGATATCATGCGACCTAATAAACTATTCTAACGAAGGAAGACTTTCCGTTGACATTTGCTAGTTATCATGAACCACGTTCTTCATTTGTTCGATAAGAATTTGACATGGATGGAGCAAATATTATTCGTAAAATTTATAAGTTTTATCATGACAAGAAAGTATATAAGATACCAAATTAAAGTATATAAGATACCAAATTAAAGTCATTCCATACTTTTACTATCATTTTGGCCTTTTTTGCATAATCATGCCTTTCGAATCTTGTTGAGAAAAATATATCTAATGTCCAGATAGTATAATCAGTTACAAATGGCATACACTTCTTCATGCTACTGGTGCATGGAGTCCTTGGTGAGTGTGCTAAAATATCCCTTGTTTAATAGTCAAATAGGCACCTTCTTCATTTTATGGAATGATTTCCTTCACTTTTGGTCTTTAAGTAAGCTATTCAACAGAAATGTGTTCCCTACTATGATGCACTATTGTTGTCGGCTGTATGGATGAAGTGGAGCAAACCAACTATGATGCTCGAACTCGAGTACGGGTATGTATCCAAGTATCAAATCATTTATTTTTAAAAATGTAGGATACGGGGACATGATTAAAAAGAGTTCAAATTTCGAACACGGATACGTGAGCACATCGATTTACGATATTTAGAAAAAATTTCGACATGTTACGTTGTCGACTTGTTGATTAAAATATATTTTTTTAAACTTTTTTTAATTTAATAGTCTAAATTAATTATGTTTTTATACTTATTGCATCATATATAAATACTTAAATAACAAATACATTTAGTTGAATTTTTAATTTGAGGATAATCGTAAATTTAAATGATAATAAGTTTGCTTCCTTTTTTAGATTTAGAATACCTCTCTCTTGTTTTTTAATTAAGGGTAAAAATGTAATTCAAATCTTACAAAACTAAAGTTTATTTCACTTTTTCATTTACAATTCATCCTATAAACTTTTTCTGTACTGTTCATCCTCCTCGCAAACTCAAATCGATGGAAATCACAGCATAAACGGTTCTTCCTCTGTCACTGGCTGAAATCAATGCGCGAATAATTCTTTTTCCTCGCCTAGACAGTCGGTGCTTCCGAGGTTGCCGTATCCGGTTGAAAATTGATGTGTCCATCCCGTATCTTGTATCCGTACCCATGTCGTATCGTGTCGACACAGGTATGCCAGCCGAAAACAAGAGTCTGAGCATCACATTCACAGCAAACAAGTATCTGCTTTTGTCGAGCATGGATATGTGTGAACAAGCAATCTGTGTAACTCGTTTTCTAATAGAATTTTGAAGTAGGAGACACATGTCAATGAATTTTGTTACGGCTATAGTGTGTTTTTGAACATTATAAGGAATTCTCTATATCCCTTCATTTTGCTCTCAAAGAAACTTGCGAACTGATCACTTGTGATCCTTTATGACAAAGATCTGATGAAGAATACCCTTAATAGGCTCTAGCTAGCTCCAAGGTGCATATGAATGATAAGTAAAGGCTAAAAGTAAGTATGATATACTTAGCCTATGCTACATGTGATGAGTAGCTTCTTGAATGTCAAATGAGGCCAAAGGCAAATTTAATAAGAACTTCACACGTTTTATTTGACTATCAAGCTCCAATTTGTTTTTGTGTGAATATTCACTTTTTTGGGTTCATTTTCATCTCTTTGACCTCATAACATTTTTATTGAACTTCTGTAGTTCTTTTCTCCCTTCAAATTTAGTCTAGTTAGTTATTTTGGTTTTCTATGTCTAAAAGTTATTTTACCATTAGTTTAAAATAATTTTTACAGACTGTTTTCCTTGCATGTAATCCTACATTTTAGAATTTATATGGCTTCTTCTGATGTAGAACTAGTTTGATGCCACTTTGAGATAAGCCTGAATGATGAGTAAAATTTGTATCTTTCCCCAATTAACTAATGGTTTGTGTCAAATATTTACTTGACATAGTGAATATCAAATTATGGTTTTAGCAAGCATGTCTTTGAAGCTGACTGGTTATAAACTTGTCCAAATGTCATTGCTCTCTGATTGATGCCCAGATATTAACCTAGGTTCAAAATGTATATATAAATCTGGAAAAAGTAACTGACATGGTGATCAAAAAAGATACATTTGTGTGCTTCACCCTGCGCAAACTCTTCAAATGTTGGCGATTTTCGTAATGGAGAAAAAGGGAAGTTGATGAGATGCTATGAAGGAAATTTGGTATAGATTTTGGTGTCATCTGGATATATCAGAGGGTTTGGTTTTCATGCAAGAGATATTTTCTGTGGAGGTCGCTTAGATATTTCAGATATTGATAGAAAATTATTATAAATAGAAAAGAAATAAAATTTGCCTATGATTTATTATGATATATTATGGTGGTCTCTATGACAGACCTCGTGGATTAGAAGAATTTCATATCCCTATAGAGTATAGTGTATAAGTTTTGTATCAATGCTTAACCCAAAGTCCTTTTTTTGCTTTACTTTGTAATTAGGTCTTTTGGTGCATGTTTGTTGCTGAAGATATAGTTTTGATTGCTTAGATTACTAGAGTGCTAATTGTAAGTTAAAATTTTGCAGCACTTTAGTATATAAAGGTTTTAGATTAACTAGAATTGGGACTGAATAAAAAAATGTCCTCTTAATCATATTAGGAATAATTATGACCATGGAGACAATAGGGGATCGTGTTATCCCAATAGTTTTTAATTTAGGTGTTTAGGTTCAGTTATTGAGTATTAAAAAACTAAAAGGGGGTGCATAAAATGCTAGCGGATTGCACAAAATAGAGAATCACTGTAAGGATTTATGTGATCACGAGATAGATAACAAGTTTTTTACAGAATAGTTATTAGACCAACTATACTTTGTATGCTTAGGTGTTGAGTTTCTATTGGACAAAGTATCCATAAGATGAAAGACAAGTTCTGTGGAATGGAGATGTGGTTACAAATATTTGATTTTATTGGACCTTTCATAATATATACTGCTAGATTAAATGGAGCTACAGTAACTGATACATGTAGTCTATCACATGTTCACTAGGAATAAGGTTTTACTTGCTATTGTACTATATAGATTTTTACCGAAAAATATAACACATATTTTTGTAATTATGTTGTTTTCTCTGTGAGTGACAAATGCAACTCTTGTACAAAATAATGGCTTAAGTTGAACTCTAATGTGCTGGATGATTGTTTTTGAGCCATACAGCAATTGGACATGATATATTATGACTATATTATGACAAATGATTTTTCTTCAAACGAATTTGTTTATTTCTAGCTTGGGAATGTTTTTTTTTTTTTTTCTTTTATTTAGTTCCTAACTGTACATTGAACATTTGTCAGGCTTCAGCAGTACAGGGTAGTAGAGATGAAACTTCTTGCTCAGCAGAGGGACCTTCAGGTATACTAAGTCGTTTTGCATTTTTATTTCTTGTTAAAAAAAATTCCTTGATTCCATTATTTAGGCTCAACTTATTTTAAATTTCTTAGGAAATGAATATGCTTTTGATTTTAGTGGACCATGAATTGCATTCTTCCCTTTGCAATGGATGATGATTCATAAAGATATAAACTACTGGCTTGACATTTTTTGTTGTCTAGTATTATTGAGGCCTTCTTGTCTGAAGTCTTGCACTTTACATCAGCATGAATTTATTTATTTATTTATTTTTATTTTTTTCTTTTCTTTTCTTTTCTTTTCTTTTTAACTCTATCATTGGAATCCCTGAAGTCATCATTCACAGCCTGCCAATTCCCACCTTCATAAATTTGCAATTTAGGCTCGATCACGTTGTGTTTCCTTGTTATTTCTTACATCCATTTCTTATTTTAAAATTTTGGGTTGATATTTTCAGTTATTAATAATCAATGTAACAGGCAAAGATTCCTGACATTGAGAAGTGCCTAGACGTGGTTGCAACTTTGCAAGCTAAGAAGGGTACTGGTGAGGTTAGTTTTTCTAGTGTTAAGCATTTCTTAGATATATGGAATGTCGGCCAACATTTTATTCTTTCTATCCGATGTATATTCTGTCTTTCTAAGTAGAAATACAAAATCTATTTATTTAAGCTGTTCTGTTGATTTGATAAGTATTGCTGCTGTTCCATTGTGGAGGTGTTGGTTCTTATCATATATGTAGGCTGAGGTTTGTAACGTGTATAAGTTTGTTACTGCACTGCAAATAGAAGTTCAAATTAATTAAATCATTTGAAAGATCGGGGGAGATTGTATACAATATAATTGTTTCCCATGTTTCAATATGCATTAAAATTCTTTAATTTGTATTGTATACAAGCCATAACACTTTCTGTAATATTTCCTCCTCGTCATCATTTGTACCATTACTTAGTGAGGAATACTGAATTACTAAACTATCATTACAAGATCAGAAACCTGCATTACTGTTATATATGTATTAGGTTGACGACATCAATATTTTACATTTTCAAGTACATATCTGCCGAAATCATTTCTCAGACATCATCTACTTGGTGAAACTTTAAGAATCCTGACTTTTGCTCCTTGAGCCATTTTATTATTTTGAACATGATACATTTTCTTTTTTAAATAGCTCTGGCTCAGCTAGTGGCTAATGGGTGTTAATGTTGATGCCATGTAGTTTATCATAGGCCAAAAGGTAGTCATCCAGATTGTTTGGACATTCTCTAGATCCCTAATAAATATAGATTTGGTCATAATGGACTGAATTTCATGGCAGTAAAGCATACAAACATACGAGCGAATATGTCATATTATGCTGTTCACAAAAGTTCACTTTTCATTGCTCGAGTAAAATCTGACATATGCATGGATGGACAGTCTGTAGTGAATAGACCAAGTAGCCGCATGTTAATTATTCAGCCAAAACCTATCTGGTGCTCCATTCTTGTTTTTAGAGTAATTATTGCATAATGACATTTACTTTGAACTTTGAGATGTTTGTGTTCTTGGCCTTATAATTTGATTGCAGGCACTTACTGCCGATTTTGAAGTGTCAGAAGGCATATATTCCAGGGCTCACGTTGAAGATACTGATTCTGTGTGCCTATGGCTTGGAGCAAATGTTATGCTGGAATATTCACGTGAAGAGGTAAATATATTATTATCCAAAAAGGCATTTAACTTGGTCTTTTCTGCACTACTTACCCTTTATTTATGAGTTTTTGAAAACTTTTCTGCAGGCAATGGCCCTCCTTCAAAAAAATTTAGAAAATGCCAAAGCAAGTTTAGAAGTTCTTGTCGCCGATCTACAATTTTTGAGGGATCAAGTGACAATTACTCAGGTAATGGTGGCATTTTCCTTGTACATTCTAGGAAGTTTTTAATGGGAAAAAGTTCTTCCCACATAGTATGAAAGAGTAAAGAATGGCTTACGGTTATTTCTATTATTATTATCTTACGATCAGTTTCATTTGTAAAGTATCATTAGTCCACACGCCCCATGTGAAATGAAGAGCAATTTACTTGTATTGAATTTTCAAGGGCGTATGAAAATATGCCTCTATTTAGAATAGATCACGTAAAACCACTTCCAATTGTTTTTGTGGCATTTTCAGTTTGCCATAGTTTTTATCGTTGCAAATGCTATTGGCCAGGTTACCATTGCTCGTGTATACAATTGGGACGTACATCAACGAAGACTCCAGCAAGCTGCCACTACTACCTCAGAATCTTGAGAAACCATTTACTTTTCTCTACACAGCTGGTGGGGCTCAGTTCCCAGTCGAGTATAGCCTAATCTCTTTCATCTCATTTTGCTATTTCCTTAATTTAGAAAGATAATTATTGCTCTTTTTCTCTTCTTGTCTGAGCTTCTGGTGCTGAATTTTGGTTTTTTTTTTTTTTTTTTTTT
>NC_036258.1:5833369-5844669 GCF_002742605.1 Olea europaea var. sylvestris | reverse complement strand
TGAATTTTTGTTTTTTTTTTTTTTTTTTTTTTAATCTGATTAGTGTGAGAAAAATATTTATTAAGAGTGTTTGATGCTGAAAAAAGTTGACCTTTTTATGTAACATTATGATTGGTAAAAGATTTCTTCTTGTAAGCTCCTTGTTGATTCACTTTCCTACTCCATCTTTCGAGCTAATTGAAGTTCGGCTAATAGGGCTATAGTTTCACACTAGATTATGAACCTAGGTATGTTGCCGGATTGTAAGCACAAAGTATTCTACAATGTTATTGTACTGTCTTCAACTTGAAATGCATACCATTTCATGCACTTGTGAAGCGTTAATCTTAAAGTTAGGGTAAATTTCATTCGCGGTAATTATACTTTTACTTTAGTTTAATTGGGTAATTATACTTTAATTTCATCTTATTTCAATATAAAATATATAATTTTAATTGGATGATTATACTTTAATTTGATTTCAATTTAAGCAACTTTGTCCAATTTTACCGACGACAGTTAATAATTTATGTTTTTCGTAACTATTAGTTTTTGACATGAAATAATTACCATTTAATTGAAATAAATTATAGACATCCTTTATTAACTACTATGTCATTAATTTTCGTCCGTTCAAGTGACAGATTTATTCGATTGAAATTAAATTAAAGTGTCGTTAGGCAAATTGAACCAAATTGAAGTATAGTTACATGATTAAGCTAAAGCGAAAGTATAGTACCTTCAATAAAATTTGTTCTCTTCAGCTACAATTATTCTCTTCGTCAAAGAAGTTAGGCACTTGGCATTGGGGTGAGAGCTTGTGGGTCTTTTTTTCATGCAGAATAATGTTTTTTGCTTAGTGAACTGAACCTTGAAACGGGTTGGCATCTCAAAATTTGAGCAACTTTTTGACATTAGAACTTTCTGCATATTGATTTTCAATGACATTAACCATTATACTTTGAAGGCTTCGCACTACTTTGACCATCGAGTTACGCTGTGGACATCTTGATTTCCTAATTCGGCAGTGAATGCATTTTCGATACATAGTATGGGCATGATAGATAGCTCGAGCGAAAAATTTCTCTTTTTTTAATAATATTTAGCATTACTAATCTATTTATAGAGTCTAATGCACGTATCCAAACACATTGTAAGATTTCACGTCGATCATAAGCCATGCAAAAACATTCATAATAGATTCAACTGCCTTTCCCCCTTCGTGAGGTAGGAAATACAAACGTGTCGTTAATATAGAATGAGTGAGTTCTTACATTCTAAATTTCTTAATTCAAGGTGAACTAAATCTCAACGAAAAATTAAAAAATAAAAAATAAAAAATCATAGAGTTTAATTTCGGTTCTCATGTTAAAGTATTAAAACCAACTATTTACTACAAGAAGAGCCATATTGTTTCCATTGCAATTCAAATTTCTTGAAGGCACAAAAAGTTTCAGACAATTCAAATTTCGATTCGTGGCTTGACTTGTTCAGAATTATTGGAGACCCCAATTATTAGAAAAGAAAACAAATTACAATGTATCTTCACCAGAAGAGGGAGGTGGCCATTGCAGAATTTTGACTTTGAAATAAGTTTCAACTTGGGCTTCTTTCTTGGTTTCAAACCTCGTGTTGACATTTGAGTTTACTGAAAACAGTCTGTTCCCATGATACTTCAAATGTGGCCCATTCACCTCTCTGGTTTTTCCGAATTTACATTTTCATATTAATATTAAATTATATTACTTAGGAGTCATGTGAGACGACAGTCTCATGCTATAATTTTTAATTAAAGAAATACAGTATCTTGCAAAAATAAGAAGTCATTGTTTGAACATATCCTCGAGATGGTTTCGAGGGCGATCACAAGACGAGAATTATCTATGGTAAGGTTATTGAATATGTTCAACTTATCCCGCATCATGATCCTCTAAAGAAAATTTATAGATAAATTGTGCTTATTTCAAGTTTGAGCCAGTAGCCTTTGAGCTTTATTAGTCCTCGACGAAACTCGGGTTTGTCCTAGGAAAGAAAATTTTCTACTTGAATTAGATTTTCAATTTTATTTTATTTATTTATTTTTTTAAAACTTTCACTATCGATAAGCGCCGATGAACTAATTCCAAGAAAACGGTGTTTCTCTATGTCAATTATGTCCCATATCCCCAAACAAACCTACCACCACCTCTCTTTCCCAAATAAAAAATATGAAATAAAATGTATAAAAGAAAGTAACAGGAAAGTGGCTTTGCATGCAAAATAATTTTTTGACCAAAAAAGTGAAGGAATCACTTTTATATATGGAAAATGTCAAATAAACATCATGGTTGACACAATAAATAATCGCGCCCTTATATGCTGAGATGGGTCCTGCCTGAATAAAATAATCCCGATCCTCATGTGCATGTGTGTAGTATCAACCTTGATGTCACCCATTGTGAATAAGTAGCTCGATCCTATATATATAGATAGATAGAAAGAGAGAGAGAGACGTGCACGCAAAACAAGACTGATTTTGTCTGGACTCACATTCTGTGTTCAACGCGTTGCAGCTTCAAATCAAATATTAAATAAATAATTAAAAATAATAAAACCCATCAAAAAAGAACCAAAAAGCTGTTGACTTTTATTTGATCATCAGCTGCAGATTTGATTATTTCAATAAGTATAAAGATTAATGTTTTTGTTTCTTTAATAATTTCGAGTCCGCAATCATCGGTTGAGCGTTCAAACTTTCGGAGGGTTTGAGTCAACCAATTTTCTTTTCTTTATGTTTTGTTTTAAACTTAGCCTTTATTTGTTTCCCATTATTTTCCACATTTTTCTCTCTTTTTATTTTAACCACATATTTTTCAATAAACTCCATCAATTTACTATTTTAAAATGCATTTTACACAAAAAAAAAATGGAAATCAAACAGGTGTTTAATTTGATCAGAGGATTTTTAAAAATATTATTTAAATTTTACATGTATAATAAAGGATAAATCAAGAAATCAATTTTTACATGCTTTTTCATGAGCAACGTGAGATATAATTCTATCGTTATATATCATTACTTCAAGTCAAAGTGCAGACGATTTACTTTTCCAAGTTGGATAGCTCACGAAACCAATCTTCTACTGAAAGTGACACTTTCCAAATCGACCTCTCTTCACGAGACCCCCCCAAGATGAATGCACGTTTGATACCAATGACATGAAACACAATTAAATGTTATATTTGTAATTGTAATTATATTTTATTTCTGTATATTATTGATTATAAATTTATAGGGAATAAGAGAGAACTATTTGTTGACTTTGACGTTGCAAGCTCGTTCTTGCAGCAGCCCTAGCTACTATGTTTGTGGCCTAGGATGGTACAAACTCAATGATCCTATAAAATTTGTTTGCTCAAATCGATGAAGTGGTTAAGCAGAGTTTAATATAAATATCACAGGTTTTAATGAACAGAAAGTCAAACAATAGTTTCTGATATAAGATCAGACTAACTTTATTTAGGAAATTCTTATTTCGTCACGTGAACTAGTTTGTGAAACATATAGACAATCATTCAGCATCTTAAAAGAATTTTTAATTTATTAAATTAAATTAATTAGAAACTTCACACTTACTATAGACTTGTCACAGGTCGTATAAAGTTAGATCCGATCGAAGAGTTTAAACAGGATGAGCTTAAAAACGTACTTAGTTTAATTTGCTAGTTTTACATTTTACTCCTAAGCTAAAAGTATAAATATATTTGAATAACTTAGTATTTTTAACTTTCAAGGAAAAAAATTCACTTATTTCGAAAGTAATTCATACATTATTACAAAAATAAGTAACTTATTTTCGATTTAAACAAATAAAAAAGAAAAGAAAAGAAAAGAAAAAGACGAAGAAATGTGGCAAAGTGGGGTTTGGAAATGTTGAGGAGGCATTTGATTTGTTGTTTTTAGTTTTGTAAAAAACACAAAACTTGTTTCATTTTGTATTTTTAAACTGCATTTTTGAATTAAATTTATAACATAAAATTCAAAAAATAATTTTGACGTATAGCAATTTCTAAAAATTTCAAACCAAACTTATTTTCTTGTTATATATATATATATATATAAAAAAGATACGATATATAAAAGATACGATTTCTCAAAATGACAATTCAAATGCATATTCTGCAATACTAAATAAACCATTTAAATAGAAAATTGAAAATAAATTCAAACCCAAAACTCAAATCTGAAACGTGAATCGGGCCAAATTGTTTATAATCAGAATTTAGAAAAAAAAAATTCATTAGTTACATATTCCATATGAATAATTCTGTGTCTTTCGGTTGACTATATATATAATCTTGTGAACAAGATCACTTCACATATTTAAATCGCACGCATCAATTATAAGCATAAAATATTACTCCTTATCTTCTTAAGATAAAAATAAATAAGTAAGTGGGTCGACCCGAATGGAATGAATAGTTGTTAGTAGACTCTAAGACTGTTTAATTGCTTAAAGATTGATTAATTTAGCAACTGTCAAACAATAGATGAAGAAACAGAATATCTCACACATACACACATCGATCTTCTAAGTATCGATACTTAATTTATACTAAGCACCAAATGACATGACATGCTACAATATAAGTTTTGCTTTCATTCTAATATATTAGAACAAAATTTAAATTTAGAAAAAATGGTTTTTATTGATACAAGTTGTGTATTCCGAATGAAAGATAATTTCGAATTTGCTTTTTGTTTAAGAAAAGAAAGTTAAGTTATGCGAATATGAAATAATCATGGAGAATTAGAGGTCCCGCTGTCAGCCATACATGCCAGAAGAAATAAAATAATTGGATCAAAAAAATTATTCGTGAATACATAATCTACTAAATTTGTTTGAAATAAATACTTAATTTAACCTTTACTTCTAAATAGGAATTTTTTTTTTTTTTTTTTTGGGTAATTATTCCTTTGTGAAATTCCCCTACCCTTACAATTAATTGAATGCATGGTCGGTTCCACTGTCTTTTCAGTTTAAGTTAATACCTAACATCATAGTTATAGGCTGCATTATATTCGGCGATACCTATTGAAGGCAACTTTTTAACTAATTAAGTTGTGAATTATAATTGATTCTCTGGCCAATTAATTAAGTTGATATATAAAATAATTAAAATTAGAATATTACGCTTTTTGTTTCTAGTGGCTGTGAATGACTTAAAAAACACGAGGCCTTCCAATGTCTAACAAAGAGATAACTAGGAAATTGATGAATCAAGATAATTTTGAATCATTAACTTTGCCTCTTATAAATTAATTGAACATTTAATTATTTTTTTAACTAATTGATTTAAAAAAAAAAAAAGATGTTAATATCAAGTCTCAAAGCCATTCAATTATGAATATCTAGTGCCAAATAGTTGGTAAAAAATAAATTTGACCAATAAGGATATTTAAAACGCCCACATGATCCATAGTCAAAAGTCCATAGTAAGAAGACAATATTCTTGTAGTTACTAGTATACAAGTTATGGTCAATACGTTTTAGTTTTATTGGAAAAGTTTATAGTTTAAAGATTGACCCCAAAAATTGAAAAGCTTGTCCGATTTTACGAAATTTACAAAAAAATGACTTAAAGAATAGACGTTAAGAGCTTCCTTGATATAGATTTTTAACAAATAAAGTTTGTACAAGTTTGTTTAAAAAATGAATAAAAGTTGTGGGTAAAATAAAACGTCTGGTTAAAAATGAACTTTAATTAACTTTTTAGTAAAAGGTAACTACATCAAACATGCTCTAGAAGAAGAGACCATTGCTTTGGTTTTCTTGAATGAAAGAAGAAATTTATTATAAAAATGAGGTTTTTAAGAGGTCTATTTTAACTTATACCGTTTATAAAATCACAAGAGATTAAAAAAAAATACTAAATGATTAATTAGATAATTAG
Organism: Olea europaea var. sylvestris; assembly: GCF_002742605.1. Lineage (NCBI taxonomy): Eukaryota > Viridiplantae > Streptophyta > Magnoliopsida > Lamiales > Oleaceae > Olea > Olea europaea. The sequence goes on along the minus strand of NC_036258.1, from coordinate 5,838,757 downwards.
GATAGTACTTTGATATGGATAGATTTCCCATGAATAAAATGGTAACATCATGCGCAAGGTCTTTACTCTTTATTGCACAAAATATTCACACTACAAATGAGATGACAGGACCATCCTATATATTCCAAAACATACACCTAATTCCCCAATAATAGTATGGACCCAAAATAAAATATGTAATTAACCACATTATAGCTTGATTAATTAGATACACCATCACATGGAATAAATAATCTATTATATATCTTCTTCACATCTCTCTCCCTCTATACATATATGTATAAATATATTATTTATGACCGTTAGAATAAGCACGAGTGAGTGTTCAAATGCAAGTCACACATTGAGACTTTTGACACGCAACATGCGTGACAAAGAACTTCCTTCATCCTGTCGAACTACTAACATGAATTAGTTGTCAATGTGCGATGATCAAATATCTCTCGTCCCGCACGGCATGTGTGCGTATATATAAAGGCACAAAAGTAGATGTTTTCAAAGTTTGTGACTTTTTGACTTTGTTATTCTTAACGAATGGAAGGAAGACAGGGGCCCCTACCCTACTTTAATTTGTTGAATTAATATTAAATTTTACAGCTACATACGGGCCACTGCAAGTGGAGAACTCGTATTCATTGCCTTGTGTATTAATTAATTAAAAATATAATGTACAAAATTTGTTAATCAGATTCCCAACTTATAATTTAGCAGCCTATTTTATCAATTCAATGACCTATAAAAGAAATTGTGTAATGAATTAAATTAAAGTGGTTTGGATTGTTGAAAGAGAAAATATTTTGATGATAAATCTAATAAAAGCAAGGACGATATGCTGACATTATATAAAACAAGTAAAATAATAATTAAACTTTATTTTACATATATATTGGAATTAAAAATAATAATTAAACTTTTGTAGTCTGTAAAATATTGTGGTTGCGTAGATGTAGTTATGTTTGATTAAGCTAAATACAGGGTGCATTCGTGTTCCTCCAGACATCACCAAAACATATGTAGGAAGCAAACAACAGTCATCTTTGTTGAGGAATGAACAAGAATTATGTATTCGTTGAACGATACAACTTGTTAATAGCAAGCAAAATATATGATAAATTATGAGGCAGCGATCACAATTCACAACACACACACAAAAAAAAAAAAATGGAATGGAAAGTTTATTAATAATGGAGAAAGAATATTGTGTTTACAATATTATCTAACTTGTGTAGTGTGTCTAATTGTAAAGAATAGTCAAATATATATAGGAAACATATCAAAACCTTAACAATATTCCTATAGATGAAAATAGCATCAAAAAACGCGTAGAATAAAAGAAACAATACTTTTCCAAAAATCCAACCGAATTTGGTTCAAACTTTAACGAATCTCAAACTTGAACCAAAGAATTCCGCACAATGAATCAAACTTCCAAAATTCTTCACCCGAATACAAATTTCACTGCATGGCAAAATCTAACACCTCAATAAGATCATTTACCAAATTCTCTAACAACCAAAATTCTCTACATCTTCCACAAAATCCAACTACAATGAATGAATCCAAGCTCTTCACAACAGAATTACCTCGGATTTCCGAAATTTCCTCAATTATTGACATAAGCAACAAAATCATCAAATAAACCAACAATTATCAAACAGAGCAACACCATGCCCTAAATAGAATCATTACCACAAAATGCTTTTGTAGAAGGTTCTTCGCTAGACTCAACGTTTTCAACTACACTGAAACGTATACACAACTAAATCAACTTTCCCATACATATGTGGAGGCCTAATATTTCTTTTGGGTCAATCTCTTACAATTGAATACGATGGCACTGCTGGTGGTGTTGGCAAAACAACATTATCCATAACTTCTAGACTCGATTGAGCTATATTATTCAACAAGGATCCCAAACCCAACTCCTACAGCAATGTACCAAATTGAATATCCACCAAATCACTAAACCTCTAATTGATTTCCAAAGATTCTGCATAACATTGCAAGACATAAAACAGGAACTTTAGCTACCACTCCAACATAACACGTGCACCTTTACCAAACTTTCAGGACTCCACCTTCACCAATGAATTTGTATTCTTTTGAATCAAGAGTAGTAAAAAAAATAAGACTATTCTTCAAATCTAGAACCCGTCTCACTACATCAAGTGTTTTGACCATCTTATCCAACATCTTAAGCTTACTATTTCAATAACAGCTATTCGACAAGGAAAGTTGCTACATGTACAGCATCATATACATCACTTTTGATAGCCCTCTCACATATAGGGGGTGGGGCCCACGCTTATTTTAATCGCGGGCCCCACCTCTGTGAGAGCGCTGTAAAAATTTACAGCATTTCTAATTCGACAAGGTATGTTATTACGTGTCACCACAAAACCTTTCAAAACTTCTTCATATATTGAAACATATCCTGTTTGGGATATATATGAAAAGTGCAAACTATATTAAGAATTCAATCCTCGTCAAGTTTGAAGTCACCATAAAAAATAGCCAAAATATCTCCATGACTCAAACAATTCTCTATAACATCAACTTCACCCGAAGTATCTAATTGCTTTTTCTTATGATTTGCAATCAACTTTTCTTTATTCTATAACCAAAGCCAAATTTTTTTTATCGTACTTAACCTCCAAGGTCTTTAAATCGGCGACAATTTCTTTGAAAACGGTTAGGTGATCTTCCAAAGATCCGTCTTCTGTCATGATATGAGAATACAAAAGCTGCTCGAGGTACAATTTGCTAATTAAACTCTTAGTTTACATAATTGCTTCAACTTCAACCATAATGCAGCTGGACTTCCTTAAGAATATGATTCGAAAGATGAAGATGAATTTGTGGAAGGACAGTTCGATCCTAACGTTGTTTCTCCTCCAACTACAATTTGAGGGCCATCTTTTCAAATCCAAACAAGATGTTGTCCAAATCAATTTGAGCAAACACTATCACATTTTCATCTGTCACAACGGAATCTTGTTTCGCGATCTAGAAGCGGAATATCATACTTCAAAATTGTCATCTATAAAGAGATCAAAAACTCATGAAGAACAACGACACCACTTGTTAATAGCAAGTGTTGGAAAATTAATAAGAATTGTGTATGCGTTGAACAATACCACTTGTTAATAGCAAGTGAAATGTATGACAGAATATGAAATAACGATCACTGCACAAAAGAACGTCATAAAATTGGCAGAGGAATTGAAAATTTATTAGCAATGGAGAAAAAAATACAAAGAATATTGTATTTACAATATTATATAACTTGTGTAATGTGTTAACTTGTAAAAAAGAGCCATACTATATATATGAAACATATAAAAACTTTAACAATATTCTTAAAAATAAAAATAATATAAAAAACGCGTAGAGTAAAGGAAACAATAATTTTAAAAACCCAAATTGAATTTGACTCAAACTTTAAGCTAAATACACGGTGCATTTTTGTCCCTCCAGACAGCACCAAAATTTATGTAGGAAGTAAACAACAGTCAACTTGTCTGGTAAAACATTATTCAATTGTGAGTAAAACCATAATTACAATATAATTAAGTCTACAATCAGCCTCTTTTTTTTTTTTCTTTTTTTTTTTTTGCTTTCTAAGGCAGAAGTATATAGAATTTTTTTTTTTAAATTATTATAACAATTACTCTTATGTAAATCCAAGATTAAATTAGTGATTTGAATAAGTCAATGCAGTGCGATGATTTAAAGTAAATTACATGGATTTGGACTTGCGTGAATTGGCTGAAAATTTATCTTTCTGGAAATAGCTAATGAGATTTTATAAGATTACTCGAGGATGGTGATTTTCCTGGCCAAAATTAATTAATTTAACTGGAAACCAGTAGGAAAAATTAGAAGTAGGTACTATCTAAGATCACATCAGTGATCATATTTATTTATTTATTTTTAATGATTATTCTATAAAATGCACCCTTAAAGATTTTACAATGCCTTCAAGTTGTTCGAACCGCCTCTAAACTCATGATTAGATTTTGGATATTTTCTAAAGTGATTTCAAGTAAGATTTGCATAAATTGAGAAAATTATATCTTCATGTATTCAAAATTAATTGTATATAAGATTGTATCATCATCATGTACGTAGTTTCATGCATAAAATCGACACAGACTTCCATTGAAAGATAAAATAAAAAGAAAAGAGGAATATATTAGTTTTGCTTGGTATTGACATTCTTGAATTGACAAAATTTTATATTTTTGACGTAAAATAAATGAATAATTAATTGTAATAACAAGACAATTAATGTAATTAACAAAAGTAAGAAAAAAATGCGTGTAATGCAAGAAACCCTAAAACATTGAGACGCGTTAACATTAATTGCACGTGCTTTTGTCTATATATGGATTTACTAATGAAAAATAAAAATTTTCTAATCAATCATCTATGCACATCTAAGGTGTTTAAATTATAATTAATTTTTTTTTGTCAAAATTACCTTATATCTACATATTTTATAGGGTTCACAACTATTATTATTTCAATTATACTACATGTACTAATGCTTTACATTTACATGATATGATGACATATAATTGAATCATAATTTCTTCAATTAAATAAAAAAAAAATTATCTGCTCTTTTTTTGACATTTCATCTGTATGTAAACCATAATAAAACTTGATTATGTACAAGTAGCATTATTCTTATTACTTTTTGTCTATGTGTTCCGTACGATTCACTATAATTGTCTAGTCAGTTGCAACTAATTAATCGTGCATTTTACGTTAATACAAAATTTCTATGAAAGAATGAAAGTATTATTCATTAAAAAGGGAAATTAAAGATAAAATTATGTAACATATAAAAGTCGTAGTAGATAGTATATGCTGTGGACGTTTTTGCTTCCAGTTCTAGAATGTCAACAAAATGTAGTTGTCATAATTAATTTTTAGGTATTTTGACCCAAATTAATAAATGACTTTTCCATCAATTATATATATACACACACAAAATATTACGACCATCTAATAAACTTTTCATGATGGTAACCGAGTTCCTATTTGGTTTATATAAAATGTTGATAAAAGTCTAAATCAAAGTTAATAATTAATTTTTAGAATAATAATATTTGTTTATAATAAAGTTATATAATAATTTATATATAGATGATATGTTAAAAATTGAGTGATGAATTTTTATTTTTATTTTTTTAATTTGGTTCTAGAAATTTTGACCAAATCATATTTCACTACATTATGTGTTTGTAAATTATTATATACATGTAACACAACTGTTAATTTTAATCAAACATTTTATGGGATTCGCGATTATTATCAATTATTCAATCACATATTTTATTATTTTTTATCAAAATTTATTAAATATTTCATGTGATGGCC
>NC_036258.1:5827920-5833271 GCF_002742605.1 Olea europaea var. sylvestris | reverse complement strand
CATAAAAATTCTGGTAATGCAATAAATACATGGGAAGAAGTTAAAGACAATGGATATGGCGATCAATAAATGCTCATTCATATACATAAAAGTGCGAGTTCCTACATTAACAAAACAAACGTACAAAATGTCATTTTATTTATTCTTATTAAGAAATCTGCAAATGTGAAATGTAATGTGATAAGTTTCATTGATTTTGTTCCCACATTACTTAAATTGAATTACACTTCCTTCATTGCCCTTTTAATGCAACGTAGATTACGACAAAAACTCGTCTGTACATGATTCATCCTTCGACTCTAACTAAAAAATTATCCGCTACTCTATTAGTTTGGGTTACGACTATTATCTATCAACCAATTATTAACTTTATTTTCAAATAAGCACTTTCGTTTGCTCAAATAACTTAATTTTATTAAAGAAACGTGGATGAGTTGTGAATTCATTTGATGGTTGCAGCTACCAAATTTGGGACCCTGAATAGTGGTTATAATCTATATTGCACCAATTTTGTTATCTCAATATTATCATAATGAGTATACATTGTGTAGACCATGCAAATATTATAGCTTAAAAAGGTGAGGGTCCTAACACCATACCCACCCATGGATCTATCAACCTAAAGTGGAGAAGGCCATAACCTTAGGAAGCATCACCATAAATGATAAGGAATTACGTCGTTTCGTTTGATTCATCTTTACCATTTAAGTTTTTTTTCTATTTGTAAACGTAATCGGTAAATGTATTTAGAATTAATAACGAATATGAGTCCTAGAATCGAAATTCGTGAAATTAATTCAAATTTAAAATAAGAGTATAATCATCCATTTTACTCTTAAATTTGAAGTTTTTGTTCAACATCAACGTGTACAATACAAATGAAAGGTTGGAAACTTTCCGCTACAGACACAACTACACAAACGTCATGCAGTTAAGGTCATTCCAACGAAATATTAAATAAAATAACTTCTATTACGTGGAAGACCATAGTAAACGTTACGAGTCCTAAAGTTTGCTTGGTGATAAGGCTAACTTTACTTGCTCTTCTCAGATTGTCATCGATAGTAACAAATACGGGACAACCCTTCAAATTCATAGAAGAAAAGGGCATAATTGACATTCTCTTATCACCGATGAATGAATTTCGGATAAAGTTAAGGGGAATTAAAGGTAAAAACAAATTCCAAGATGAACACCACTTAAATCTCTTTTTCCCTCAATTTTAGATGAATTCAGAAAAACTATTCACACAAAATAACCAGTTACGAGTCACCGTCTCGCTTAAGAAAAATGTCAAAAAAATTTGCTGGACCACTGTCTGGTCGGTTCTTAGCATTAAAAGCCGACGGCCCCCACCGTTTAAGCTTCCGTACCAACAGTCCACCGGCACTTCTCCGGTCACTTTTAACCTGCACTTCGTGGAAAAGATAGTAAAGAAAATTTTTAGTCGTATTTGACCATCACTTCTTAGCTACATTTTTTCACAGTTCATTTTCGATATCTGCATAATGTCAAGAAACTCATTTTTTAAGAATGGACAATCAGTTTAGAGCCTGTTTGGGATAACTTCTATTTCTTTTTCTAATCAAATATAATATTTATGTAAGATCGTTTAAAAGATTTTTGAAGGTAGTATATTCATGCTTGTAGTTGGGACTTTTCTTTTTTAAATGTTTTCTCGAATCACTTATAGAAATAAAGAAAATAAGAATTGTAGTATAACCTCAATAAATTAATAATTTCAATTTTACAACAAAATTTTTCGATTCTAACTTAGATTTATGGGATAAATTTATAACATCTATTATACAATAAATTTTTTGATCTCATCTTTATTAAGCCCCCATTTGACAATCATTATTTGAAAAAAAAAATGAAAATTTCTACACGTTCATTTTAACCACACGTTTCAGACGATAAAATATTTTGTATTTAAAACTATTTTTTAACCATATATTTTCTTAAAAATCATTATTTAAAAAATATTACTTTGACCAGTTTATAGATAGTACGATCTACCTCATGAGTGAGCCATAAAAGAATAAAAGGGTAAGGAGATTAATTATTAAAACAAAAAAAAGTTTGTGGGGCCAATCTGTAGTCCAAAACCCACCCAGAAAAGCACCTTATGAAAGTCTATGCATAAACTCACTTCACACTTCAAAACCCAGAGAACGAAACAAATCAAATCAAAAGAAAACATCTCTCTCTAAAATTAAATGGAGAATTTGTGCTTATAATCAAATCCATGGAGAAGAAAGAGGATAATTCAACTGAAAACGCATCACTTTCCGATCAGAATCATCAGATGATTCCATCAAACAGTTTTTTCATGGCAAATAGCATATTTGACATGCCGTGTGAGGTAGATCAGAAGGGTTCTTTAGGCTTAATAGACATGCTGAATGTTCAAGATTTTACTAGCCCTTCTATATTTGATTTACTTCAAACGCCGCCGGTGATTCCACTACAGTCACAGCTACTTCCATCACCGCCTTCGACTGTTCCGGAATCGTCTGAAGTGGTCAACACACCGGCCAGCCCGAATTCTTCGTCTATGTCTTCATCTTCAACTGAAGCTGCTAATGATAAACAGAGTAAAACTGTGGAAGAAGAAGAAGAAATCGACCAAGAAAAGACCAAAAAACAGTGAGCCTTTTTCCCTTTTTCTTTTTTAATGTGTACAAAGATAAAGTTCCCAATTTTTAGATCCTCTTAAGCATTTATACGATGAGGTTCAACACGGGATTAAAAGAGTGTTCTGTTGTGCATGTTCTGATTACTTTAAATACAAGGGATTTGATTATGCTCATATTCTGTCTTTTATTCGCTTGTTTAAGTGGTAGAAAAAGTTAAATTTTCATTGGTAACTTTAGGTTGAAACCCAAAAAGAAGAACCAAAAGAGGCAAAGAGAACCGAGATTTGCGTTCATGACAAAGAGTGAAATTGAACATTTGGATGATGGATACAGATGGAGAAAGTACGGCCAAAAGGCTGTGAAAAACAGCCCCTTTCCTAGGTATATTCACACACGATTATACACACTACTTATAGATACATTCTTGTGTATGTATTCTTGTTTTTCACTTTTTCAATTTTAATCATTTTTTTGCCTATTTTGATAAGGGAGTGAAAAGTGACATAAAGATATTCATGATTATGAGTAGATTTCGCTAAAATTAATTTGTGGGGTTATGATTTACTTATTTATTTTTATTTTTTTTGTGCAGGAGTTATTATCGTTGCACTAGTACAGCATGTGGTGTGAAGAAAAGAGTTGAAAGATCATTTGAGGATCCATCCATAGTTGTCACAACCTATGAAGGTACCCACACACACCCGTGTCCTATAACTCCTCGTGGAAGCTTTGGAATTTTGTCGGAAAACACCTCTTATGGTGGTGGTGGTGGTGGTGGTGGTTGTTCTTCTTTCACCATACCTCAAGTGATTCATTACCAAAACCAACAGCATCAAATTCAGCAACAACCCTATTTCCGTAATTTGGCACCACCTTTGAGTTTCACCTATGCTAATTCCTTAGTTCCTCCACCACATCAAGAAAGACCTTTTTACCCCTCTGCAGCTCCTTTAGCCAGAGACCATGGACTTCTTGAAGATATGCTACCTTCACGAATTCTAAAGGAGACAAAGGAGGAGTAAAAGGGAAATTCACCTTACTGTGGATCTTGGTATGTTATTTTCCTACTGACAAAAGAAGTAATTGGGATTTTCTTTAGGCATAAGCCCTCTTCATTTTCACGTAGAAATCCATTATTTTCATGTAAATTACTAGCTTTTAGCTCATGGAGGTACTAGTTTGTTGATTAATTAATTTTCTTGCTTATTTCTTGTACTTCATTAAATTCTACTAATATTTAAGAGTGCTACTTAATTTTCTCATATTCCTTTTGTTATTTTTTTGAGTGAGTGCATGCATGCATATGTATTGTTCACATATATGTATCAGATCATCGATGTATTCTCCAGAAAAATTTAGGGTTAGGGTTTCTTAATGAGCATTTATACCCTCCTTCTGATTGCAATAGCTCCGAGTTGATACAAGAGCATTGCTTCATTAAGCCAGTGGACAAAAAGTAATGCTCAAATAAATAGTGCTTGACTCGATTCCTAATCTTGATCTTGGGTGATAAAAGAGTTTGATTGCACATCTCCCACTAGCATTGGTTTTCGGGAAAACTGGTTGTGTCACCGTACATTGCTTGATTATTAGGCCAGTGTTTGGTTTTTTTAAAAATTTGATAACATTTGATAAAATGTGTGGGTATGAAGTTGATAAAAGTTGTAGATTTGATGAAATGTATGGTTAAAATTAATTGTAAACTTTGATTTAGATTTTATCGACTTTTTAGCTAAACCAAACAAGGACTAAGACTTCGATATCCATCTTAAAATGTCAATTTTGTTAACAGAAGCAACTGAAACTCATATATATTATGTACTTATTTCATTGTTATTTGATGTGGAATTAACCTTAACATGCTTTCGTATGAGGAGACTCGTTTGAGAATATAAATCTTAAAATTCATGTGCTCGTTCGAGTCTTAGTTAGATCAAATTGCTCGTTGAAGTTTGGGATTCCACTTAAAAGGTAGTATTGTTAAGATGTACAGTTCAAGACCTTGTTTTGTATGTATTTCATCGTTATTCAATGTAAGATTTATCATTAACATTGATGACTCTTCACCTCCATATAAATGGGAAATTTTGCTAAATTTGTGAAATAATAATGCAAATTCTGTTTGAAACTTGTATGCAGGAGCTGCGTGGAAGAATCAATATATATATCAACTGACAGTGATCCCCTTTCTTCAATTAAGAATGTATAGCATAGAATACTGAATTTAAGAGAAATATCTCTAGCTAGTTTTTGAAGGTCTATGTTACATATACATTTATATATAATTTGGTGAAGGTCTCTTGCAACAAATGTTTAACAGAAATGATTTCTACTTCTAGCTAAACAAGATTTCTTGCCAACATTTTTAACTTCTCCATCCTTGGAATATCACACACCATAGATGCTTTATATCTTAACAAGAAAGAATGAGCTAATTTCGGGGTTTTTTTAAATTAAAATTAAAAGGTAGACGTTTAGACATGGATCCTACCAGTTTATTAAAATTGAAACGTAACAGTACATAGACGTAATTAGCTCTAGTATATGTGGATGTACCTTAACTATGCGATCCATTTTAATTTGATGTGTGGATGCATATACGTGGTTGAGATTTATTTTTAATTTTTAAATCAGCACTAAAATGTAAACTTCACAAAAAAAAAAAAAAAAAAGGGGGGGAAGTTTTTTTGGTTTTATTTTTAGAATTCATCA
>NC_036258.1:5820307-5824039 GCF_002742605.1 Olea europaea var. sylvestris | reverse complement strand
CATCTTTATTAAGCCCCCATTTGACAATCATTATTTGAAAAAAAAAAAAAAAAAAATTTCTACACGTTCATTTTAACCACATGTTTCAGACGATAAAATATTTTGTATTTAAAATTATTTTTTAACCATATATTTTCTTAAAAATCATTATTTAAAAAATATTACTTTGACCAGTTTATAGAGAGTAAGATCTACCTCATGAGTGAGCCATAAAAGAATAAAAGGGTAAGGAGATTAATTATTAAAACAAAAAAAAAGTTTGTGGGGCCAATCTGTAGTCCAAAACCCACCCAGAAAAGCACCTTATGAAAGTCTATGCATAAACTCACTTCACACTTCAAAACCCAGAGAACGAAACAAATCAAATCAAAAGAAAACATCTCTCTCTAAAATTAAATGGAGAATTTGTGCTTATAATCAAATCCATGGAGAAGAAAGAGGATAATTCAACTGAAAACGCATCACTTTCCGATCAGAATCACAAAAAAAAGTTTGTGGGGCCAATCTGTAGTCCAAAACCCACCCAGAAAAGCACCTTATGAAAGTCTATGCATAAACTCACTTCACACTTCAAAACCCAGAGAACGAAACAAATCAAATCAAAAGAAAACATCTCTCTCTAAAATTAAATGGAGAATTTGTGCTTATAATCAAATCCATGGAGAAGAAAGAGGATAATTCAACTGAAAACGCATCACTTTCCGATCAGAATCATCAGATGATTCCATCAAACAGTTTTTTCATGGCAAATAGCATATTTGACATGCCGTGTGAGGTAGATCAGAAGGGTTCTTTAGGCTTAATAGACATGCTGAATGTTCAAGATTTTACTAGCCCTTCTATATTTGATTTACTTCAAACGCCGCCGGTGATTCCACTACAGTCACAGCTACTTCCATCACCGCCTTCGACTGTTCCGGAATCGTCTGAAGTGGTCAACACACCGGCCAGCCCGAATTCTTCGTCTATGTCTTCATCTTCAACTGAAGCTGCTAATGATAAACAGAGTAAAACTGTGGAAGAAGAAGAAGAAATCGACCAAGAAAAGACCAAAAAACAGTGAGCCTTTTTCCCTTTTTCTTTTTTAATGTGTACAAAGATAAAGTTCCCAATTTTTAGATCCTCTTAAGCATTTATACGATGAGGTTCAACACGGGATTAAAAGAGTGTTCTGTTGTGCATGTTCTGATTACTTTAAATACAAGGGATTTGATTATGCTCATATTCTGTCTTTTATTCGCTTGTTTAAGTGGTAGAAAAAGTTAAATTTTCATTGGTAACTTTAGGTTGAAACCCAAAAAGAAGAACCAAAAGAGGCAAAGAGAACCGAGATTTGCGTTCATGACAAAGAGTGAAATTGAACATTTGGATGATGGATACAGATGGAGAAAGTACGGCCAAAAGGCTGTGAAAAACAGCCCCTTTCCTAGGTATATTCACACACGATTATACACACTACTTATAGATACATTCTTGTGTATGTATTCTTGTTTTTCACTTTTTCAATTTTAATCATTTTTTTGCCTATTTTGATAAGGGAGTGAAAAGTGACATAAAGATATTCATGATTATGAGTAGATTTCGCTAAAATTAATTTGTGGGGTTATGATTTACTTATTTATTTTTATTTTTTTTGTGCAGGAGTTATTATCGTTGCACTAGTACAGCATGTGGTGTGAAGAAAAGAGTTGAAAGATCATTTGAGGATCCATCCATAGTTGTCACAACCTATGAAGGTACCCACACACACCCGTGTCCTATAACTCCTCGTGGAAGCTTTGGAATTTTGTCGGAAAACACCTCTTATGGTGGTGGTGGTGGTGGTGGTGGTTGTTCTTCTTTCACCATACCTCAAGTGATTCATTACCAAAACCAACAGCATCAAATTCAGCAACAACCCTATTTCCGTAATTTGGCACCACCTTTGAGTTTCACCTATGCTAATTCCTTAGTTCCTCCACCACATCAAGAAAGACCTTTTTACCCCTCTGCAGCTCCTTTAGCCAGAGACCATGGACTTCTTGAAGATATGCTACCTTCACGAATTCTAAAGGAGACAAAGGAGGAGTAAAAGGGAAATTCACCTTACTGTGGATCTTGGTATGTTATTTTCCTACTGACAAAAGAAGTAATTGGGATTTTCTTTAGGCATAAGCCCTCTTCATTTTCACGTAGAAATCCATTATTTTCATGTAAATTACTAGCTTTTAGCTCATGGAGGTACTAGTTTGTTGATTAATTAATTTTCTTGCTTATTTCTTGTACTTCATTAAATTCTACTAATATTTAAGAGTGCTACTTAATTTTCTCATATTCCTTTTGTTATTTTTTTGAGTGAGTGCATGCATGCATATGTATTGTTCACATATATGTATCAGATCATCGATGTATTCTCCAGAAAAATTTAGGGTTAGGGTTTCTTAATGAGCATTTATACCCTCCTTCTGATTGCAATAGCTCCGAGTTGATACAAGAGCATTGCTTCATTAAGCCAGTGGACAAAAAGTAATGCTCAAATAAATAGTGCTTGACTCGATTCCTAATCTTGATCTTGGGTGATAAAAGAGTTTGATTGCACATCTCCCACTAGCATTGGTTTTCGGGAAAACTGGTTGTGTCACCGTACATTGCTTGATTATTAGGCCAGTGTTTGGTTTTTTTAAAAATTTGATAACATTTGATAAAATGTGTGGGTATGAAGTTGATAAAAGTTGTAGATTTGATGAAATGTATGGTTAAAATTAATTGTAAACTTTGATTTAGATTTTATCGACTTTTTAGCTAAACCAAACAAGGACTAAGACTTCGATATCCATCTTAAAATGTCAATTTTGTTAACAGAAGCAACTGAAACTCATATATATTATGTACTTATTTCATTGTTATTTGATGTGGAATTAACCTTAACATGCTTTCGTATGAGGAGACTCGTTTGAGAATATAAATCTTAAAATTCATGTGCTCGTTCGAGTCTTAGTTAGATCAAATTGCTCGTTGAAGTTTGGGATTCCACTTAAAAGGTAGTATTGTTAAGATGTACAGTTCAAGACCTTGTTTTGTATGTATTTCATCGTTATTCAATGTAAGATTTATCATTAACATTGATGACTCTTCACCTCCATATAAATGGGAAATTTTGCTAAATTTGTGAAATAATAATGCAAATTCTGTTTGAAACTTGTATGCAGGAGCTGCGTGGAAGAATCAATATATATATCAACTGACAGTGATCCCCTTTCTTCAATTAAGAATGTATAGCATAGAATACTGAATTTAAGAGAAATATCTCTAGCTAGTTTTTGAAGGTCTATGTTACATATACATTTATATATAATTTGGTGAAGGTCTCTTGCAACAAATGTTTAACAGAAATGATTTCTACTTCTAGCTAAACAAGATTTCTTGCCAACATTTTTAACTTCTCCATCCTTGGAATATCACACACCATAGATGCTTTATATCTTAACAAGAAAGAATGAGCTAATTTCGGGGTTTTTTTAAATTAAAATTAAAAGGTAGACGTTTAGACATGGATCCTACCAGTTTATTAAAATTGAAACGTAACAGTACATAGACGTAATTAGCTCTAGTATATGTGGATGTACCTTAACTATGCGATCCATTTTAATTTGATGTGTGGATGCATATACGTAGTTGAAATTTATTTTTAATTTTTAAATCAGCACTAAAATGTAAACTTCACAAAAAAAAAAAAAAAAAAAAAAGGGAAAA
>NC_036258.1:5810706-5820275 GCF_002742605.1 Olea europaea var. sylvestris | reverse complement strand
AAAAAAAAAAAAAAAAAAGGGGGGGAAGTTTTTTTGGTTTTTTTTTTAGAATTCATCAAAAAAATGATTGATTTTAACATAATTATTGTTCTTTATGTTGTAAATTAATAGCCCGTGCATTGTCTACCTTTGTAATTGGGGACCAAGCTAACAAAGTTAGGTTTTTTATTTTACCCTTTGTGAATGTTACTTCTATGGTCAGGAAACTAACATGTGACAAGTAATACTATTGCTTGGTTGACACAAAAAATTAATTATTAGCTTCTTAATTTTGCCTTTATATCATTTCGAGGGTAGTACTAGTCTATGCTCGAGTTTGATACAAAGGACAAGTTTATGTCTGGTGATCATGTTATCTAAGACCTGAGTTTTGGATTCGTGAATAGGTAAAGAGATCGATTTAAAATTTCAAAAATACAAGTGTGGGAAATATTTGAGGTGCCATCCATTAAAAAGGAATCAGAATGAACAGATTTTTTTTCTAACTGTAAAGGAAGTGAATAATTTTGAGCATTGTTTTCCAGCAAAGAAAATATTCATCATAGCTGGAAATGAAATTTTTTTATGTTATTTTAGTCTGAAAAATATCGCATTTTCGAGTCGATTTTCTTTCCGTTTTGCTCTTTTCCATAAATGATCAATGACATCAATACATGTGGAGAAATATTAGGAATAAAGTAATGTCTTTTTTGTACCATTTAGTCAAAAGTTGATGCCTCCATTGTGACTTACACAAAAAAGAAAAAAGAAAAAAAGATACTCAACTAATGAATATAAAGGTTTGTGGTATTTTCTTCAATAATTGTTCTACTCTAAAGCCAAAATACGGGGATAAATACATACTTGTGGGGAACATACAGAATTTCCTTCACAGGTCTCAGATGCCATGGCTCTTGCATGAATAATAATTTATAAATAAATTGCCGGATTAAGGCTTGTTTTCAATTTATATTATGGGTCAATATTTTGTGTAATTATGATAACAAGTAGTTAAAATTTTGTGAGGATTATTGCACTATTTTGCAGGGTTTTCTCATAGAAATTTGTCTCGCGCCAAGGAGCAAAAAGAACTACTAAATGAAAAAATTGAGTTACATAACCTTTTACTTGGTGTGATTATGAATCACAACCTTCAAAAGTGAGATTCTTGTTTAAAAATATTAAAATATGGTCTCCACTTGATTGAAGCCATCATTGTGGATATTAAAATCGCAAGAGACTTTTTTATTGAATTGGGAAATGTTTAATGATATGAAGATTTGATCCTTCAACTGTAAGTTACGTATAATTATAGTGCAATTTTAACATATGCATAGACGATTTCGATTAAGTGGGATTCAGATTACTAATTTATATATATGTGTGTGTGTTGGAGACATAGAACCTTACTTTTGAAGGCTACGACAAACCACCATTGAGGTGGTTTTGCGAAACCAGAGGGTATCTTCTCCCTCGAGTTGCAGTTGAGAAATCGATGATTTAGCTGGTAACATGGAGGTGTTGGTGATGGTAATAGTGTGGTGGGATTAGGTATGGTAAGGTGATTATGGTGGCCACAGAGGTAGTAGCTCTGGTGGTTTTGGGTGGAATAGGTAGAGACTAAACCATTTTTTTTTCATTTTAAAATTCTTTTCTTATTATTATTATTATTTTTTATTTCTCTTTTGCAACCATTTTAGTTGCGATAATATGCGAAGAACCATATTGCCCTACGTTAAATTGGTCATATTTTGGTCGAGTGACTTTTGGGTTAACTAATCCCGTGCAATAAAATAAGAAAAGATCAAAAGCTGAACGGTTTTTTGGATGAGATTGTTCAAGGGACCGTGTCCTGCATATTAGTTTAAAGGTTTGGGATTTTGGCTGCAAAATTGAAATGCTTTCAACCGCATGGTAGTTTGGGACCTCTAGCGCAAGTCAACCTAATAAACTTACATAAACTCCTTCGAGTAGGGAGTCCATGAAAATGATCACGAACTAGAAAAAGACTATACACCGTGAACGACGAGCAATAGTATAAGTATGACTAACATGCATGAAGTATTTACATTATATACTCTCCATTATCAAAAGGGTATCACAAATAGTTGATTACCCCAGCATATGTAGTGCTACTTGTGTAGAATTCCCAAGTCAACGAACATGTTCCAGAGCCCAAGTGGGTTTGAATACGTATTTTCAACAATAATTAATCTATGTTATTCTCTGTTTGTGTAGAAAAGAATCAATAACTGCAAAAAATAAATATATACCCTTCTGGTTAATCAATTTTCCAGTGCAAATGATGCTTGTTGGGCTGTGATGCCAAACTTGTCCAGTCCAATTCAATTCCCGGGTTATGATGATAAATGGGCCTTTGTTGGTCCAGTGAGTTTTTCTATTGCCTCATAATTTCTGATTGGCCCAAAACTCAAAACCAATATAAAAGGCCAAAATCGTGTGTCAAAAATGCAACTTTGTTTTGGTAATTGATGAGTTGTTAGTTGCTCTAGACCGTTAATCTAAGATGAATGATTATGGTTGGGCGCATAAGTATAAACCTTTAGGGTGTCTTCTCTCATTCCAAATGTTTGATTCTTTAAGAAGCTAGGGTTTTTTCTTTGTTTCTGTTCGTCTTCTTTGCTTTATCTTCAACCTTTGGTTGGAAATCTTCTTGAGTAATTAGTGTGTGTCTGTGATTCAGTGACTGAGAATTGGTTTGTGATCTTGGGTTACGATTTTTTGGTCCCTCGAAGGAATTTCAATTAGCGGCAGATGCAAATATTTTGAGTTATGGAGCACAATTAAACTTGTAAAGAAAAAAAAATTGTGAAAAAAACATCAGAAATGCGATTGGTGTAAAGCATCACATCACAAACAAAAGAATAATATAGCTTTCATGCCTAACTTCACATCTTCCTAATAGAACATTCAAACAGGCATAGAAGCAACAAAAACCATTCAAGTTCAACAACCCCAACAAAGAGTCAAATTGAGTGTAACTTTTGTTATGGCCCTATTATTGCAATAAACCTCAATTTTGATTATTTCATTTTTTTCTTCCCGTTTGTTACTGTAAATGAAAGTTCAATGTATAACTTGCGTTTTGGTGTTTCAAACAATACAGTCAGTTAATAATAATAGTTACAGCAATTCAATCAATGCATCACTTTCTTGGTAACATATTTGAAAATTGATTTTTATTGCAATTTTTGTTATGTTACTTTTCCTTTCTTAACAACTCTTGGTTTGGGAATGTACCAATATTAATCACTGAAAATAGTTTATAGTGATGAGTAGTTCAGTTTTTATGTGTTTAAGGAGGGAGAGATAGGGAAGAATGTGAATAGAATTGCAGAGAGTGGGCATTAGGTGCACGGTTAGATAAAAACATCTCAAGATCTTTGTATCAGAAGCACATGGACATTAGGTGCACAGTTAGACTCATGTCATCATCCACATACAAACTGACCATTTCTTAGCTTGACTGTGTCTTTTTTTCAACAAATTTTTCTTATGCTCACTCTCAGAATAATTCCAACATCTATATAAACAGCTAGTTTTAACAATCACTTTCATCTTCAAGATTTCCCTTCAAATATTGTTTAAAGTAATGGCGATTTACTTAGCAGTCTGCATGATTTGGCTGAAAATTTATATAGCATTTGCAAGTGTCCTTAAGAATGAGTCATGCATCGATGGTGTAACTATTGTATTAAGCTTTGGTTTATACCAAAACAGTTGTCCAGAGGCAGAACCTATCATCTTTTCTTGGGTCGAAAAAGCGGTTTCTGATGACCCAAGAATGGCTGCTTCTTTGCTGCGACTCCATTTCCATGATTGCTTTGTTAATGCAAGTCGTCTATCTATCTCAACATGTTGTGTTGCAATATTGTCTAGTTTACCTTATCAATTATATAATGAATATAGTACAAATATGGAAGTCCTGATTATGATTAATGTGCGATATATATATTTCTAGGGATGTGATGCTTCAGTGTTATTGGATGACACAGCAAATTTTGTTGGAGAAAAAACTGCAGCACCAAACTTGAACTCACTGAGGGGATTTGAAGTGATTGATGCAATAAAAGCTGATCTTGAATATGCCTGTCCACAGATTGTGTCTTGTGCCGACATTCTTGCTGTTGCTGCTAGAGATTCTGTTGTTTTGGTACATATCCTCCTATTTATTGTGTTGTACGCTATAAATATTAGATTAAACTAGTAGGTGCGCAATTCCCCTCAACGTTTCACTGTCGGACGAAGCTTGACGTACAACCGACCGACCACTCATCATTGAAGGGTGGGTGGATTTTTGGGTAATTTTTTATACAAGTGGGTCCTGCATGGGGACCCACCTGCTGAGAGGGTAGGCACCTGGTAAAACAGCAAAACTGTTCATTGTCATGCCCTAAAACACCACCGAGCATGTCAATGTCAAGCATGCTTAGAGCTGTAAATTAGATCGATTACGAGGCCAGGCACCCTTTACCGAATCAACGCGCCTTACTATACTTCAATCTTGAATGGCCCATCCATGACAAGGTCGGCCCATGTTTTAGCGCTGATCTACATGGTTTTCAATTGGATCGAGAGTCACTCAAGTTTAAGTAGATTGACACATTTTCACACACCTCTTCGTGCTGCACATTACACTGAATGGTCTAAAGGAAATTTGCGTGTAATTACATTTCAGCCGAATTTGATATCTTTAACTTAATTTGAAATTGGCTTCAATTTTCAGTCAGGTGGTCCTGGCTGGGAGGTACAACTGGGCAGGAAAGATAGTTTAAGTGCTAGCAAAACAGCAGCCAATAACAATATCCCAGGCCCAAATTCTGATGTGCCCACATTAGTATCCAAGTTCCAAAATGTCGGGCTCTCACTCGAAGATATGGTCGCGCTCTCTGGTAATTCACCCCATTTCTTGATTTAAAATCACTTACTTTCCCATTTGATTCAAGTTCAAACTACAATCCGTACAGTTAACGAGTAAAGATCACTTCTCTCGTTGCATGACCAGGTGCACACACAATGGGAAAAGCTCGATGCTCGACTTTTAGCTCTCGAATAAACGGCAACAATGACCCGAACTCACCAGACATTAATTTGGAGTTCTTACAGTCCCTCCAGCAACTATGCTCGCAATCTAATTCCAACACAACACTTGCAGATCTTGATCACATGACCCCATCAATGTTTGATAATCAGTACTACATCAATATTCTTTCGGGTGAGGGTTTACTTGCGTCCGACCAGGGGCTAGCCACTGGCAATGACAGGACACGTGAAATCATCCAGACTTATGTGGACGATCCATCTGCATTCTACGAGGATTTCAAAAACTCGATGCTGAAAATGGGAAGCTTGGTATCTGTATCTAGTGGCGGAGAAATTCATAGAAACTGTAGGGTTGTCAATTAATCTGATTCTAGCAAAAGAAGACTGGCTTGTTCACTAGACATGCCTCCTAAATTCTAACTCCCAATTATGAAAAGAAAATTTAACATCTTTGGACAGAAACTACCTGTTTACACACCAAAGCATATGCAGCAACTCGTACAGAACGAAAAATAACCACAAAATGCAAATTGATGCAAACCATCAGAGACTAGCAAGATTAACACTTCTAAACATCCTTAAAAAATATTTCTACCTCGCACATTAATCACAATCTCAAGGAAAACGTCATAATATAACTCTAAAGCATTTAAGTAAACATGTATATGGTCATAAGTGACTCACGGGGTAGCAGCCACGCACACATACTTCTCAACAATGAGAAGACAACTCAAAACAAAATTCCGAACATTTCAGGATTAGAGGATATACTCTTCCATGCTAGGCTCCTCCCATGCCCGAACAGAATTACTGCCTTGCAGTTCAATCTTATGTGCTCAAACTATTTGATCATCTGGATCAGGCTCCTGAGGATAACACGGGACCACAAAAGTTGTCATACTGATTGACCGAAATTGCTGTTATTAGAACCATAAAACGCTTTACTTAAGGTGTGCAGGGTAAATTAAAATTAACTAATTTTAATCCAAGGATTGAGATTGTGACAGAGATCAAGCCACGAGGATAAATAGATTCTTGGATGACATCTTTTTCAGGCAAAACAAAACCAAAAAAATAAGGAAGAAGACATCAATAGACGGTTAAAAATATAAGAATATTTTGTTTTCATTGATGTCAAGTAACCAACGCAGACATTTCAACATAAAGATAAGAAACAGGCAACATGTGTTTCTGTTCCTGAAAAATACCTCCGGGCTTATTTTTTCCACATCCATTCTTGAGAAGACTGGAACCCCTACCACAAAATTAAAAATAAATAAATAAACAAATAAATAAAAATTACAAATGAAATAAAAAAGAACTTAAAATAAATAATTGATTATGTAAATTTATTAACTCCAACCTGCTGATAACGGGTTGCGTCATTCACAGAACCAATGGCTGCAGAGGGCTGTTGGTAGCCAAGTTCCTGATTATTCCAAATAGTCCAGAAAAGAATAAAAATAAAAAATCTCAACGGTACATATACACTGAAATATGGAATGAGCACAACCTATTTATTGTCCTCGGCATGCATACCACTAGTATAAATGGGGACTTTTAAATACAGCATATCTATTTTTCATTCATTGATCAAAAGTTGAGGACAATGTAGTGATGAAGCGAATGAAATCGTATAACAAAATATTTATGTAGTCAAACCCAGATTTAATGGGAGAGCTAGTTTGTTGTGGATCTAAGTTCAGGAGATTAGTGTAAAATTTAGAAAAATATCATGGGAAACCAAGGGATGATAGAGAGAGAGAGAGAGAACAATTTATAATCATAAGGGGAAAATAGCTTTCAATTGCAGCTCCCAAGGATCAATGCTACCATTGGAGATCCCATTATATCAAAATGTAAAAATTCAACTACCTAATGTTAGATTAATTAATAATTTATTAAATTCATTTGTAAGACTTTCTCATATGCTTTGAAATGGAAATACCTCCCAACGTTATGTTTGTCCAAATTCACATCCTTTCTCCACATTTGTAATTCCGGAGGTAAGGTGGAATGTCCCCCCTCCCTTTTGTAATTCAACTTTCAATGTATACATACAGGGTAGGTGATAAAACCAAACCCCCATCTATGACTCGGTGAACCTAGAAGTAGACAGCTTTTGGAAGAAGGAAAGAAACACAAAAGGTTCCAAAACATATTACTTAAGACATATAAATGATGCTAATAAAGATTAAATTATTTCATACCCAATTACCTGAGAGTTTTGGCGATTAGGAAGTCCAGGAACCTGATACTGGAATATCATAAAGACACAAAATAAGAAAAGCATTGTAAGAAGGTTCTAAAACAGAAGAATTAAGAATGCAACAAATACTGACTGAAGATGATTGAGAAGTTTGTTGCAAAGGCCGGAAATGATTTTGGAACTGTGCCTGATGTTGAACTTGAAGGTTTATTTGGGTCTGAGAACCTGGCTGTACAGACAGTCCTTGTGGCTGAGATTGCACTTCGTGCTGTTGGATAGACGGCTTTTGTTGCTGTTGCTGCTCGTTGAGTGCTAGCTCTTCGGGTTTTTCCCACTGCCAAAGTCAATAATTATGAGAGGCCATGTCCTAGCTAACAAACTGCAGAAACATGAGAAGACTTTTACCTTGCTTTCACCAGTTGTACTGTTGTAATAATATTTGTATCCATCAGGAGAAGTATGCTCTGTCCAGTTACATTTAACAGGAGCCGCAACAGAAGGTGAAGCAGATGTATGAGGAGCTACATCTCCTGATCGGACACCAGCATTGCTGTTAACCGTCTGTGATGCAACTCCAACCCAAGGAGACTATAGAGGAACAAAAAGAAATATTACCATGACATGCACTTAGCAAAATACAGCGGTAGCAAAATAATGCAAGCAGTAAGTAAAGATTACACCGATATTTTACATAATTCATCGAGTATCACAATACCTTAAAAATAATGAATTAGATAAATTTTAATACAAAAATATCAGATTTCTGGCATCATCAAATTGTGCTAACAAACAGGGACTATGTATTTATTGTGTTACTCCGAATCAAACAACGAATTAGACTGGATTTCATGTGCCGGACTCAATTTCCTTTCGGCCAATATATTACCATATAATGAGGCATATGCCCATATATGGAGAAACTACCACATTCAACTTTGTTTTCAGAGAAGACTGTTAAAATATTCCTTTTCAGAGGAAAATACCTAGAGATTTCCCCCAAAAAAGAAGACAAGTGGTATTATCACATTTAAACAACTGATACCTGCTGTTTAGCAACCTCTGGACTCTTCTGTACTGCCATACTTTTATTCGATGGTTGCAGCATCTGCAGCTGCTGTTGAAGCTGAGAAAAGGCTTGCTGTGATGACTGAAAGCTGGCCTGCAGAGTTTGTTTTTGCTGTGACAGCATCTGAGCTAACTGTGATGGGGATTGAGGAAGAGGTTGAAACTGCGGAGCAGGTGGTATTTGCTGTAAATTTTCCAGCACAGGTCCTTGTCCTGGGGCAGATGGTGCATTATGTTGCATCTGTGGCTTAGGAACAGTTAACTGCCCACTCAAACCAGGCAGCCTTTGTGTTTGTGGAGCCTGACTGTAAGGAGTAAGACCAACAGAGTACGGCATATGCATTTGACCCAATTGCGCGTGTGATCCATGCAAACTTTGTGTTGTGGAGAAAGATGCTGCATTCAAAGGTTGTTGTTGCAAGGAAGATGGCAAGTGTTGTCCTGATTTAGGTTGTCCCTGTATCGCTGATACTTGAGGGCCAACAGATGGAACTTGAGGCCGAGACTGGTTCAAACCCTGGATTTAAATTCACCAAGAAATATATATTAGTTTTAAAGAAACAACAAATACAATTCCCCATCCAGCTAAAAAAGCTAATTATTCTACATACCATTTGTGACATAGGTGCAGAAGAAACCACCGGTCCAGAATGCATGCCATCAACATTGCCAGGAAGACCACCAATAGAGCCCTGAAAGTTTATGAGCACAAAATACAATTTAAGAAACATCTAAAATGGAGGTGAAAAATAAGCAGCAAAATGTGGATATAATTCCACAAATTTCTATATCTAAAATAAATTTCCATTAGTGTAGAAAACTAAGAATAATACCAACAAAATATGTGATTCCATGTATGCAAAATTCACAATTACTATTTTAAGTCGAAACTTCTAAAGAAAACCATAACCCCTTAAATATGGTTCATAGAGCCAGATTATATGCAAATAATGGGAACAAAAAAATAGTCCCAAGAAAATCTTTAAAAAATAACCCAAAACTTTAGAATCATTCAGTACACAAAAATTGTACACTGTAAATGTTAAATGTTCAGGCAAGGTCAATGTTGAAATCAGAGAAGTTTCTAATTAGGAAACCCATCAGATAAGTGATTAATGCTCTTACTGGAGTAGAAGACACAACATCGCCAGACTTAGCAGGCAACTGATTTCCAAAACCAAGCATGCCAACATTAGAATGTGGACCAAGATTTTGCGAACTTGCTGGAGGCCAGGCATTAGGAGGAATGCCA
>NC_036258.1:5807789-5810094 GCF_002742605.1 Olea europaea var. sylvestris | reverse complement strand
ACAACGCGCTTGTACACATAACAGAGCTAAAACATAATTGCAATAACCATTACAAAATGAATATTAAAATGCACGAGAAAAACCTTGGTTCCCCAGGTTTAGGTCTCTTGGGATCAGCAAAACGAACGGTCAATGGCAGATCGCACCCCTATGATGCAAAAATGAGAAGTAAGGTCACTGACTTCGAGACAGGACCCAAAACAGAGCACCACTAGCAAAAGAAGTGAGCTTACTCTCATTATGTATACTCCATTGAGAGAACTAATTGCCGCCTGTGCCATATCTCTATGAGCATATTTGACAAATCCACATCCTTCCAACAATTTTATATACAAGTTAGGAGAAAAAGAAAATCAACAAACGTTGAACATGACATATCTATGGAAACATAGTTCAAACATCCTACTGCAGCACAGTAAGAATTCACCATATGATAAAATCTGTCCAGAGCTAAATCTTGAATAGGCCCTATTGATGAATGGGGGCTGACTTTCAAATATTGAGTTACAACATAGTATCAGAAAATACTAGACATACCACGACTCTGCCTCATTTCATCACGCATCAGATAGACGTCTTCAACTCTACCATAAGGCAAAAAAATCTGGCATAGTAAAAACTAGTATTAGAATCAGTCTGAATGTTCCTCCAAAAAAAAAAGGTTCTAATAAACTAAAGCAAAGTTAAAAGTTAACAAGTAAAATTAAGACAAACATAAATTCCATTGTTAAGACATCCAATAGATGACGATAAAATAATGGTAAGAATAAAGTTCCAGACAGCCTTTATCAGTTTCCTAGATGACAAGCATAAGTTGCCCATAAATAAGTTTTCTATGTCATCTGCAACTCTCCAATCCTCCCGGTGCAGTGTTTAAATATAATCACCCCCCTCAACCTCCATGGAAAAAACTTCATCTAGGATTGAGTGGCCTAATGTTCTTTTTGGGTTGTCCAAGAATAATGCCCTCACTTCCTAAATTGGATGTTTTTCCACAAGCACCGGTCATTAGAAGTCATTTTTCTATGGTATTCAATTAGGCAACAATTGGATCTCTCGTTGATCAGTAAAGACACCCTTCAGAGCAGCATAAGTCGAGAATTCTCTCCAAGAGACCGCAGAGGATATACTATTTAGCAGAGAGGAGAATGCAAATGGACAACTAATCATTCTAAGGCAAAATAAGAAGAATTCATTTTTGTCGGCATTTCCCTTTTTGTTTCCAGCGGGGGCATATCATTAATGTAACCAAGCCCAAAAGGCACCATCTAGCCCTCGCACAGTTGGATAAAATTCATATACGGATGGAAGTAAAAACCTCCCCTGGCTCCACAAAGATACAGTTTTCCTTCAGTATGTGAGCTTGATTATTTGTATGACAAAAATGCAGGAAACTTCGCAAGAGAGATATACCAAACAAAACTATGAAAATACCTGAACCTAAAATGAGAAAACCAACTGCCACAACCAAATTTCATTATCTTTCAGTATAAAAATGCTATTTGAGATAGTGGTTGACATGCTCCTACTAGTAGGGCCACCCATGTTTAGTGATCAGAACAATTGAAGAAAGAATGATTTTCCAAGTATAAAGATAAAAAGTTACCAAAAATATTCCATTTTCTGACCATAGAAATAACGATGATCATTAGATGGAGGTGGTGTATATTGATGGGAAAAGGAATACGCTTATAAAGAGGTACACAGTAGCTTTCCCTCATTTCTCTATACTTGCAAGCAGCAAGTTATAAGATTATAGCAGGTAAATAAGTGATAAGCTAGCTCTAGAAAATGTATAGAGCATACTTCTTCAACTTCTTTCTCTGTAGCTTGTTTATTCAGAGATCCAACAAATAACTTGTACTCAGTAGCCCCTGCAATGGATGGGGAAAAAATGAGCAAGAAGATAAAAATCAATTCACGGAAGGTATGAAATAAGTTTTTAACTGAAAATCTTCCGCAAAATTTGCTGCCAAAAGTTAAGGAGAGAAGAAAAAACATAAAAGGAACTAGAAGTGTGCAAGGAAGCTTGAAATTGTTGAAAAATGATTACG
Organism: Olea europaea var. sylvestris; assembly: GCF_002742605.1. Classification (NCBI taxonomy): domain Eukaryota; kingdom Viridiplantae; phylum Streptophyta; class Magnoliopsida; order Lamiales; family Oleaceae; genus Olea; species Olea europaea. The sequence goes on along the minus strand of NC_036258.1, from coordinate 5,808,040 downwards.
ACTACAAAATTTAATGAAAATCATAAGAAATTACCAAGCCGTTCTCGTTCCCCGTCAGCATATCTGACTTGGATAGGACCAACTCCCTGTAAAATGTATAAATCGATAAAGAATCATGAATGATATGGAGCGAACTAGTATAGCAGAAAGAAAGAGAGAGAAGAATTAACCCCAGGTAAAGTATACTGGTTATGCAAAGCTCTAATGGCTCTATCAGCTTCTTCTGAAGTAGCATATTTAACAAAGCAACA
>NC_036258.1:5797418-5798762 GCF_002742605.1 Olea europaea var. sylvestris | reverse complement strand
TTTTCTAACGAATCAATGCAATGACTTATGATTTCACCAACTCAATATTGTATAACTTATGTCAATTCAACATTGTTTTGTCATGTGATTAACCTTTCTAGCTTTCTTAAGTTAGAGGAGCCATGTTTGAGATCGCTGCCTTGGAAAAAGAAGCAAAATATTTGAGAAATTAACAAAACGACATAAAAGCTGCTAAATGACACTTATGTCGTTCTGTCTATAAACACAAGTATATGTAGCCACGATTCATCCATGCCCTGACTACGAGAATCAATAAGTTGAATTCATTTCAATTGCAATATGAACATTCCGTTTACAAAAGTTAAGAGATGTGCTTATTGATTATATTTTCTAACAAATTAATACAATGACTTGTAATTTTACCAACTCAATGTCAATTCAACCGTCCTTTATCTCATGATCAACCTGTCTAACTTTTTTAAGTTAGAAGATCTAATATTTGAAGTTGTTACATTGGAAAAGAAATAAAATATTTGAGAAATCAACAGAACAGTACAAGAGCTGTTAAACGATATTTGTGTCGTTCTGTTTATAAATACGAGTATACGTAGTCCAAAAATCATGAGCATTGTCATCCATTCCATCCGAATCTTTGTGTTTACCTTCAGCGACATCATTCCTCACTAAAGTCACGCAAAGAGTAGCCGTGTGTATTTTGTTCAATTCAAATAGATAAATTCACTTCAGTATCAGAAGTAACATTCATAGGTAGAATTGAAATTAATGAATGCTCATTGAATTGAAATCTATGATGAAAGAATGCTCATTGAATTGAAATCTATGTTCCATATTGTACTAAGAATGATCGATATTCAACTTGTTTTGTAAATCATGGTACATTCCCGTGTATGATGTACTCTCTGTTATGGAAATTGAAATACTACCATGTATATCACGTGTCAATTTCTATACCTATCAATCATTTTCATCAAATTCAAAATCACCAAAATAACAAACCGAATTACAACCTAAGAAAAAATAGTCGAAAATTCGAATACTAGTAGGGCGACAGGAGGCTGTGTAGTCGGCTGTTACATAGCCGATCGTAACAATCGACTGTTACGACTGGTCTAAAAAATTTATTTACATGTTAATCCATGTCAAAATAAGATTTATCAATTAAAAACGTATACTAATTTAACGAATACGAAACTAAATATATTAAATATTCTTATCGATTCGAAGTGATTGATATAAAAATTATTTTCTTGTTCAGCGTTCGATAAATTTTTTAGATTCCGAGGTATAAGAATTTGGAGGACGAGAGAGTTTTTATCTATGTTCGAATAAACATATAAGAAAAGTTAATTGATTTTGAAATTT
>NC_036258.1:5791829-5793841 GCF_002742605.1 Olea europaea var. sylvestris | reverse complement strand
GCCGCCAAAGCCGTAACCTGAGCGAAATTTTGGCCCCTTTTTGAGTCCAGACGAAAACCCTACCCCCTACACATGGCGAGGCACTTATAAATACGAAATTTCTCACATTTTTTGGGGAATTCACACATTGAGAAGCAACAAAGAATATTGAAAATTAAAGGAAGATTTTAAGGGAAAAAAACAATGAGAAATTCACCGTGTGGAGAATCAATTGGAAGAGGAAAAATTTCTTTGTACAATATCTACTTTTTCTTCTACATTTTTAATACAAAACCCGGTGATATATTCTAAGACGATCTTTCATTTTTCATTTGAATAGCTAGATCTATTGTTTGGGTGAGTAATGTAATCCAATTGGGATCCTTTATATTTTTCATTAAGATTCTTGAATTTTACTGTTTTATGTGTCGATTTTACTATGAATTAAATGCATTAAATTACTTGATCAATAATTTGATGATTTCGTGAATGTAAAGTAATCAATCGGTGAAATTATTCTGCCTTAACATTAGTCATTAATTAATTTTTAGACCAATCGCGTGTGTACCCACTTATTTACTAGTATTTAGATTAAAATTCAAATCTTACAAGTTTTTATCTGCTTTCATCAAATAGTAGTTAATAAAAAATTGAATTAAGTGCTAGAGTATAGTTTTTGTGAGATCGAGAATTCAGACTCTTAGGTCCACTTAATACTTGTTACGATCCGTACACTTAAGGAAATAGAATCGACAACAACTTCAATATCAATTTCCTAAAGTCTGATATTCACATAGTTGTATATTTATTTTAAATTATAACACTAAGCAAAATTATAGATATCGATTTAAGGTAAATTGCTGTAAACATTCTCAACTTTTCATTACTTTTGCAACTACATCATCAAGCTTTTTTTTCCAGACAATTGTGCTTCCAACGTTAGCCCACGTTTGGCCGCCATTAATTTAAATTTCATTTTCCTCTCTTCCATTTTCAATCACATAATCTTCCATAAAATAATATTATACGTAAATCAAAAATTTTTCCTTTCTTTTTCAACCACTTATTTTTCAAAAAATAACTATTCCACCCATTTTCATTCATCAAAATGAGGGCAAACGGGGGCTTAAATTAGCAAGATTCATGCAAATGATACCATTAAGTAGTTAGTCAATGAATTTGATCACAATATTAAAAAAATTCTAAAGGGTAACATAGTAATTTCATTCTACTAATTTTAAAAATAAAATAAAAATTCAAACAAAACGAAAAGAAATCACTGTTCGTCTCTTGCTTAACCTCCCACCTAACCACCTCGTCTAGCTAGCTAATTCCTCAACAACCTTTCAGATGCCTGTTTGGTGTTGATTATGAGAATAATTTTTTTGACTACTAGTTTGAAAGGTGGGTCCTACCTGTGAGTGAAGACGTAAAAAATGATGGTTGATTATGATAACTAACAGTCAAAAAATTGATTTTTTTTTGCTTGAAAAATCGGAACCAAACGGGGGCTTAGATTTTTCAATCCTCAATCTTTACGGCCTATTTTGATGTTGTTTTTTGAGAATAAATGTGAAAAGTGATGTTTTTTTGAAAATGTATGAGTGAAAAAAAATATAAACGTGTCCACATACAAAATTATTTTATTGAGAGAATGTATGGTTAAAAATAAGTTTAACATAAAATAAGTTTTAAAGAATCAATGCCAAACAAGCACTTAGATCCATTTACATATTTCATCCTTTTAACAAAATTCTGTAGTTATCAATTTTTCATGTGAGATACACAATGTTTTTAGGATGACAAAATACTACTCAGCCCAATCTTTCAAACTTTATTTATTTATTTTATTCATTTCAAATTATAATTTTGATATAAAAGTTTTTTTTTTTTTTTTTAACGCACAAATATTATCAAAAATTAGTTGAGCGCACAAATATTTTTTGATGTTGCGCAAATATGAAGATGACTCTACAATTTACGACAATTTGTTTGCAAATGTAAAAAAAAAAAAAAAAAAAAAAAAAAAAATA
>NC_036258.1:5777140-5791322 GCF_002742605.1 Olea europaea var. sylvestris | reverse complement strand
TTCAAATGATCGCTACGATCAAAGCTTCAGTCGGGGAAAGTCACGGCTTCGATCGGAGGTCAGAGTGTCGGCCGACGATTGTATAGGTTTTGGAATATTAGATAGGTTGCGAGAGTGAGTGCGAGAGTCGAGACAACATTATGCACTTTATTGTAGGTGTTTAGGGTTATTTAGTGGATTTGATCTTGTTTGGCTAAGAAATGAAACAATAAAATGGGTAATTGGGCCAAAAATTAAAAAAATTAGAAATGAAACAAATTATTGGGCCAAAAATTTGGATTTAGAAATCATTAATTTGTTAATTTGTTTAGAAAAAATTAAAATTAAAATAATTTGATTTACTCAATATAAAAAAAAATTAGAAAGATTCGATTCTTATTCGGTTCTTCGGTTCTTGGTCTAGACCCGAGAACCGAACCGTACCCGTCGGTTCTCAATTCAGATACCCATTCTGGTATTTAATTTGATAAGAACCGTCGGGTTCGGATCGGTTCGGTTCGGTTCGGAAGATTTGCCCAGCCCTAAAGATGACTCTACACCTTATGACAATTTGTTTGCAAATGTAAAAACTTTTATTTGCTTTACTTTTAGAGTTGGACTCAATTATGATAATCTCCTATCGAGCATTGTTTACTTAGCCCATGTTTGAGCATCATTATTTGGGAAAAAAAAAATTTAAACAGGATTTTAACATCATTTCAACCACATATTTTTTAATAAAATAATATTATATGCAAATTCAAAACTTTTCAATATTTTTTAATCACATATTTCCCATCAATACACAATTCAAAACTTCTTCTTATGAAAAGAATGGAACTTAAAAAAGAGCTTAATACATAATTAGGTTTTAAATTTTTAGGTGAAGAAGAGACCTACATTGTGATTCTTGACAAGCAAATCCATTATAAATAGAAAAGATCTCAAATCAATATAGAGTTTCAAGAAACTTTCAACACCCTGAATTTTTCGTTTTCGAAAACGCTAAAAACGCGTTTGGTCCATCGTTTTCAAAAATGTATTTTCGAAAACGAGTTAAAATTTATAACTGAAAACACAAAACAACTTTTTATCATTTTTAGCATCTTTAGTTTTAAATTCTCAAAACACGGAAAACACCCAACACGTGCTGTTTTCGGGGAAAACTAAAAATCATTTTGAAATCGAAAATGGAAAATGGAAAATAAAACCAACCGCAGCCAAATTTTCTGAAGAAAAGGCGTAAAGCGAAAGATATGACATAAGCTCAAATGGAGGTGGCATTAGCAGTACAAGATTTAGTGTGGTGTATGTTTGTTTAAGCTCCAAAACGTTACTCATAAGTTTGTTTACTTTTCAGTAAATAAGTATGATTTAAATAAATAATTTTATTAATCAAAATTGTATTGGCGCAGCTGGGGTCTTGGCATTTATTATAATTTATTCTGTTTGTTCATGGCTCTACTTTTAACTTTCTAAAAGTTGCTACTTGGTTTTCTCGATTTCTTTAAAAATTAAAATCAAATCAAGAACTATGGCTTTATTGTTGGTTGGTTATTAAAATTTTCTAATTCTTAGATCTAATTTCGCTATCTTCATAATAAACGATTGTCGTTAATTTTCATTTTAAAAGTTAAAATCAACAAAATCTTGATTTAAATCAATTTTAAAAATTCGTTTAATCTTGTGTTCGCCATGTTCATTGTTAAGCATTATGTTGCTACACGACTGCACCACTTAACCGTCATACAGAAAAAGTAATACATCTATACGCTCCCCAAGCTTATAAATGTGAGCGATGTGGTGCACCAGCACACTAACTTTCTAATGTATGTGTTAATTAAATATTCTTACACTTTTAGGTATTCTAAAGTTAGGTTCGAAAGTTTGCCAAGCACTTATACTGAAAAAACATAGGGATGGCCAGAGGGTTGAGTAACTCATCGATTCAACGGCTCGGCTCTGCTTGTTGTGGCTCGGACAAAAAAAACAAAACTTTTTCTTTATTCTTTCTTTTAAAAAGTTGCATACTTTGGAATCCATCTATATGAATGAAAGTGAAAAAAATGATGACAGGTAGGAGAATATCAATTACATGTTTTGTGGACCTAACACAGGCAGGGATAGAGTTCTTTTTGGTTATTTTTTAGGTAATACTTTATCACCCGAAATATTTCACGTTGAATAAAATATATTAAGTATTTAAGTACTTAAATTTCGAGATCCGATACTTTAATTTTTTATTTATTTGCCAATTCATTTATTGATATAAATATACGAAATATTTTAGAGTTGTCCTTTAGTTTCCATTAATGTCTGTTCTTTTTTAACATGTTTGATCAAAGTTGCATTGTACATTTTTACTAGTTGATTAATACGTCTTTTCCCCTTTTTTGGCGAAGAGGGCTAGCCAAATTACTAATATCTCTTAATGATAGTCTCTTTATGTTACGTCTAGATAACATTGGTTTCCTTCTCTTCTTCATTTTTTTTTTTGAGTAATGATCAAAGCAATAATCACTTCTACTCGCACTTCTTCAACTGCTTTGATACCTTAAAACTACAGAATCTCCCCTCTTTCACAAGTCGATAGAGACAAAAATGGTTGACAATTTCAACGGAAAATCTTGACTCGGTGTCAAAAACTGCATGCTCATATTGCACTCTATGTTGATCATTTTTATTCAATGCATTCTTGTGGAAGAATTGAAAAACAAGGGCTGAATGTTAGTATGTTGTCATGCCTAATTATATCTAGTTTATTACCTGTACGTGCATAAAATTGTAGTTGTTAACTAAATCGTCACGTCAACAAATTATTTGATGAGAAAATTATAGCACGAGGTTGACGAGATTGCACTTTTAGGCTTAGTACAAGGGTCAACCAATACACACGAACATTTAGTGAAGTTCGAGGAAGAACAGAGATGATAGACGATTCAACAATAAGAGTTTGTTCAACATTACTACAAGTGCACTCTTGTATATTTGTGTTTCTAGCGCTGTCCAAAAATAGTAGACGATCGAACATAACCGAAAGGATATAAGGCAAATCTCCTCGGCATGAACGAAATATGGTTATGAAAACGTCAACGTTGAGAGTAGAGAATCTCTTTACTCTTTAATATAAAAATTCAAAACTAACTTTAAATAAAATTACTCTGATTAGACTTGTATAATTTTACGATAACAATCCAACTTCTATATGTTATTTAAATATGAATATAATTAAATTGAGCCGTTCAAATAAAAAATTACTGGTAGTATTAGTAACAAGTCGTTATCATGATTGATGGTGACTTGCCCATATGGAATTTAGCCATCAACTTTAATCAATGAGTCAGTAGTGATTCAAGTCGGAGCCTATCCCTATCCGAATCATTAGGTTAACCTCTCCAGGTCCACAGGGTCATCTTTGTTCAAGGAAATAGTCAAATAGATGACCCCAAAATCTAGGACTCTCCCATAAAAAAAACTTCTCCCTTCATACCGTTAATTACTGTAGGATTCAAGATTCGAGACAAATCGACCTTCCCTCTCCCCGATGAGGAATTGTTTCAAATGTTCGTTGTTTAATATCTCGATTGCTTAAGAAGTTGCTCCTCCGACTCGAGGTGAATTCTACGTAAAGGGAAGAGACTCAATTTGCAGTAGGAAACTGTACGTTGTTGGGATATTTTTAAATAAAAACAAGTGATCCATAAAAGGGTAAAATTTAAAGAAATGTTTGGATAAAAAATAATTTAATTAATTATAAACAAATAAGAATATAATATGTCTCACCCACCAACCCAAACATAAAACTCCAAATCTACTTATTCTCACCGCTTCAAGTTGATTATATAATTCCCTTTCACTTTTATCAAAAGCCAAAAAGGCCAAAACCCAGACGTACAGAAAGAAAAAAGCAGAGAGATCAGATAATTCAATGGCGAGACACGAGGAACTACCCGTGCCAATTTTCACTTCCCTTGAACCCGTTTACGGAACCGGATCCCAGCTGGAAGAAGCGGAGCTCCGGTTCAATCAGTTGAAATCCAAGTTCATCGAATTCTTCGGCCACTCCCCTGATATCTACGCCCGATCACCAGGTTTACTTTTTGTTTACATTCATGCAAATCATGCATAATATTGTCTACTAGTTTAATTCGATTTATGACAAGCTTTTGGAATTGCGTAATCTCGTTGTTTACGAAGACATGGTGAAATATTGCTTCGATAAAGTTAGTTTGGTACTGATAAATTTACTTATTTGGGTTGGCTGAATGGATTTCTTTCTCGTGTTCATTTTTCAAGTTAATTCTGTAGTACGAATTGGGGGAAAAAGTGTTTTCGGCTTTAACAAGTCGAACGGGACAGTTAAATATGAGTCGGAATAGGATTTACTTCTATTTTGGATTTGGATTTGTTGCTTGTAAATAAAAATTGATTTTTTGAGTGGTTATTGTTCAGGGAGGGTGAATTTGATAGGGGAGCACATAGACTATGAAGGTTATTCTGTGTTGCCTATGGCGATCAGGCAAGATTCCATTGTCGCCATCCGGAAACATGACGTGAATGAGGAAAAGGTTATACGCATCGCGAATGTGAATAGTGATAAGTATTCGATGTGTACCTACCCTGCCGATCCGGACCAGGTATAATAATATTACTCTATGTCTGCATTTTAATGTTGCTTTTTGTTTAAAGATTTGATTTTTTCTATATAGAATTTTCCATCATTTTGTAATTACAAATTTTCTTGTTTGCTTCTATTTGATTTTATTGTGTACTATGATTTTGGTCATTTCAGAATAAATTTTAGAATTTCGAGTCATAAGGATTTTGTACAAATAATTTCAAACCACAGTAATTCATTAGTGAGAATCTGTTTGGGAGCAGTGGTGAATAAATATCTATAGAATGGGAAAAGATTTAATTGGTGCAATCCAGCAATGTCCTTTGTGTAATTACCTGAAATTAAGATTTATTGAGTTATTAGAAGCTGTGAGCGTAATACATTAAATATCAGAAATGTCCTTTGTGCAATTGAATAGATGTCCACAATTCTTTTCTATTCTATTATGGCATGTTAAAATGTCAGTTGATTTTATCTTGCAGGAAATTGATTTGAAGAATCACAAATGGGGTCACTATATCATTTGTGGGTAAGAAAATAATCTACCATAGTTACTGAACAGAACTTATACAGGAGTAGTATTCATTCATATATCTTAATTGGTCTCAACTTGCGGGCAAACTGATGCCTGTTGTCCATTTCTTGGCATTAAGGAAACATTGTAAAATGTCTTGCTCTGTTTTACAATTGTCATTGCCAAGTTCATTAATTTCCATTTTGCAGTTATAAAGGCTTCTACGAGTACACCAAATCAAAAGAGATAAATGTCGGTGAACCTGTAGGACTTGATATCGTAGTTGATGGCATCGTTCCAACGGGTATGTGACTTGTCCAATTAAATTTATTTATTATTATTTTTTTTTTAATTTTAATTTTTTTAGAGCCTTGTAGTTAGCTTGGCCCCACATTTTTTAATTAAGGGGAGGATTTTGATTGATTTGGTTGTTTCATTTTTGGGTCATATATTTGTATCATGTAGGATCTGGACTATCAAGCTCTGCAGCATTAGTTTGCTCTTCTACAATTGCCATATTGGCTGCATTTGGCCTGAACTTCCCCAAGGTATCATGACCCTTTGCTCACATAAATCAGATATGAGGCGCTGATATACATAAAATATCACATACTTGTTCTCTGCTTTTTGCTTCTATCGCGAAGGAGCACTTGATTGAAAGTGGTTAATGAAATTTTTTGTTTCCATTTCTGATTACGTTTTCTTAATATTGACAGAAGGAACTTGCTCAACTTACTTGCGAATGTGAAAGACACATTGGCACCCAATCCGGGGGAATGGACCAGGTGCTTCAAATTCTTCCCCAAAATGTGTTCTGAACTTACTATAAACATTTTAAAGTATTGTTAGACTGAAATGGTTGCTATATTTGTAATTACAGTGAAGTTCGATCTTTCTAGAATCATTAATGTCAAGTGCCCACAACTTTGAAGTAATTTAATCTCTTCATTTGACAGGCGATTTCTGTGATGGCTCAATCTGGCTTTGCAGAGCTCATCGATTTTAACCCCATTCGTGGAACTGACGTACAGCTCCCTGCTGGTGGAACCTTTGTGATAGCTCATTCATTGGCAGAATCTCAGAAAGCTGTTACGGCCGCAACTAATTACAATAACAGAGTTGTTGAATGCCGATTAGCTGCTGTAAGTGACCTGACTTCGCCTGATTCTTGACATAGCTTGTACATGCTCGATGAATTTTTTCTATGTTGAAGGTGGCAGTGTTGCACATTAAACTAATTTTTTCTAATAAAGTTGTTTGAATTCCTTTTTATATTTTGCCCCCTTGTAAAATCTGATTGCTGGACTATATCAGATCGTACTGGCTACAAAGCTTGGTATGAAGCCTCAAGAGGCGATAAAAATGATCAAGACACTTTCAGATGTTGAAGGACTGTGTGTATCATTTGCAGCTTCTTGTGGGTCTTCTGATCCACTCTTCACTATCAAGGTATGTATTGTTTTAGAACTTAAATTTTATTGAAGATTGTGGAGCAAGTAAGTGCATGTGCATATTATTGTTACATATCTGCATTGTTGACACCATGGTGTTTCTTCTAATTGCGAGCATTGTATATTTGTTATTTAATTGTTTAATTGTTCTTAGATGCTCTTACATGTCTGTTACAATTGTCATGTTGTAATCGTTTCTCGCATTGCTGCAGGAATTTTTGAATGAGGAACCATACGGTGCTGAAGATATTGAGAAAATCACTGAAGAAAAGCTTGAAGCTATTTTTGCCAATTCTCCTTCTTCCTTGGACGTGCTGAGAGCAGCTAAGCATTTTAAGTTGCACCAGGTGATTTTCCATTCAATTTAGAGTTACAACATTTGATGTTTGAATGGCATTTGAATAACTTGTCATACTTCTTATTTTCTGATTTATATTAGTTATGCTGGAAATTATATCGTCTCGGCAATTATAGGCCTTGATTTTTAAATAAATGCGAATTTGGTGCTCTTTACTTAAAATTAGGGTTTTATTGTGCTTTTACATGTATTCGTGTATTTTATTTTTTGTTCTTTTACCTATGCATGGTCTTGATTTTTTTCTATCTTTCTATTTTCTTAGCGTTCATTTTTCTACCTCTGCCAATTATTTCTATAACCAACAAAAACTAGAAATTTGTACATTAGTTAGTGCAACCAAAAACTTGGGAAAATGTTGGAAATTTAATTGTTGCTCTCTGTGGCCAATGCGATACATATTACTTGTATTATGTAGATGAAATGAACTAATCATTTTCTTCACCTTTTAAGGACTACAATTTTACTTTAAATCAATTTTCAGAGAGCTGCTCATGTTTACTCCGAAGCCAAGCGCGTGCATGCTTTCAAAGATGCCGTATCATCAAATTCAAGGTGAGTTGGCATTTGATCAATTGGATATTTTAATGTTTCACTAATGGTTATATTTGTGTATTTGGGGCAAATCATTCATTTTAAGTAGACTTTTAACATAATAAATATCTAACAACTTTTTAAGTAGTCATTAACATATTAACTCCTGTTTGGTGTAGCTTAAAACTTTGATAAAAATCTAAGCTAAAGTTAGCAATTAATTTTAACTATACATTTCATTGACTTAGAACTTCTATCTATTAACTTTTCAATCACATATTTCATTAACTTTTATCAAAATTTACTAAATATAGCTACATCAGTATGTGGCTAAATATACATCTTCACAATTTAGTACCGCTCCAGCGGTTGGAAGATGGTGATGATTGTAATATCCAATATTTTCTTGTCCTTAGCTTCCAATTCACCGCGCACATTTCCCCAAAATTCTAATGCCTCTAAGATTCAATTTTCATGCTAAAGTAATATTGATAATGTAGAAAAGCCCAGTACTAGTTTTCTACTCTATAATACTTTAAACTCTTATATTTGCAGTGAAGAAGACATGCTGAAGAAGCTTGGCGAGCTTATGAATGACAGCCACTATAGCTGCAGTGTACTATACGAGTGCAGGTATATAACCAATCGCAGTTGATTATACTTAACTGTTCTAAAATTTAATAGATATGTGGTTTTAATTGCAGAGTTAAATGGTAAGCAGAGGCTTATCTTGAGCCTCCATTCACTTAAAGGAATTTTTCTTCCCACATTGAATACAACAATAAATTCAGTCTTGTTATGAAAAAATTGGCGCTAGCTACATGAATCCTTTTTCTACCAATCCATTTTCTCATATTGAATACTTTAACTAATTATCCATGCCCTGACCATTTTTGGCTAAGCTTAAAAAGTTTACTTGTATAGTAAATAAGTAAGTTTAAAATAAATAATATGTTTTATTGGTCAAAGTCAGAAATTGGAAATTGATTTAATTTTTTATACTAAAAGTAGAAGTTACTTTCAGAATAACTACCGCGTTTACTAAGAAAAATGTACTTTATCTAAATAAGGCTGGAAAGAAAAATTACTTTTACTTGTATTTATGTTTTGCGAACCATGCTATTTGTAATGTTCTTATTGCATATTTGTTCACACCGTCTCATAATCAGCTGCCCGGAGTTGGAAGAACTTGTAAAGATTTGTCGAGATAATGGTGCTCTCGGGGCAAGGCTTACAGGAGCTGGATGGGGTGGTTGTGCCGTTGCCTTGGTGAAGGAGAATGCCGTTCCCCAATTTATCCTGAACTTGAAGGTTAGTTTTGTCTTTTCCATGAGGTAAATAATCACCGTGATTTTATGTGCAAGTCATTGGATATTGATGTTTTTCCTTCTATCTATTTCAGGAGAGATTTTTTCAATCAAGAATCGACAAGGGGGTGATCAATAAGAAAGATCTTGGCCTATACATTTTTGCATCAAAGCCATCGAGTGGTGCTGCCATTCTCAAATTTTAACGACTGTATGCACATTAAGCCGCTTATATTTGGTAGAAAATCATCTGTTCCAGTTTTATTTACACGGGATAATTACTGGCATGTCAAGTCGAAAAACTCGTATAATAATTTGCTCATTTTCTGGAATTAACTCCAAAAGTGAGTTTTGTCATGAATGTGATTTTCTAGTTCATAACTTGATGTGTATGGAAAATGCTGGTATAATTCTCTGGGCACGACTGGTTCAAATATTTTGAGAACGGTTCATATAGTTACAATTAGAAGTTCTGATTTTGAGTTGATAACTACATGAAGATAAGTAATTATTTGAAAATTGAGACAGTATTTTTGTCTTACTATTTTCTGTTTTTCGTGGATATCTAATCGTAACTGAATGTTACCCTTATGATGTCTTGTTCCTGATAGTTTTAACTTGCATTAAAAAAATATTGAAAATGAAACGGGGTGGGGGAATTCTAGAAACGTTTTCTCATAATTTTTTAAATCCTTTTGTCCTAACATAAAATCAATTTTCCACTTTCAAGATACTCTTGATCATGGTCGTGCTTCGTGAGTCCTTGATTGAAAATTATGATTATGCCTTATTTGGGTTGAAAATCATACTAATTGAGGAATAATTTTTTTCATTAAAATTTAAACATTTATTTTGCAATTTAAGAGGAGTATCTCTTAATCTAAGTCAAGAAAATAAACAATATTTGGCTCCTGATCATCCATTTCTAATATATATAGGTGTAAATATTCTGAACTGAGCCAAGTCGACTCGACTGCACTCAGTTCACCCCACGAGCTGGCTCGTACCCACTTTATGATGAGCTGATAAGTCGACAAGTGATTTGCTACACTTCACACCCTTACATAAAATCTTCATTTCATGTGCTAAAATTCGCTATATTTCTATTTTTTACTTAGCCCAACATTCCACTTTGTACTGATTTTATTTTTTTCATGTCTTCATCTTCTTCCTTATGCACCTATGCAATGCTTAATTAGTCTATATTAATTTAATCTAAGATTATTGTTGAGAAATTAATATATCTCTAATAAAGAACAGGATTACAAAAAATTTCAATATTAATAGTAGTCGTATACTCCGAATTTTTACCAGTGAAATTCTCAAAAGTAGTACAACAATTAAGAATCCAGAGAACTGCTAAGTACTAATCGTTTATAGTGTAAAAATATATGAATTTAATTATTTTGGATATGAATTGAAATAAAATAATTTCATTGCAATGAAAATTTTAAAATAATGAAAAAATAAGCAATAATTGGAACAATATCCAAGGTTCCGGAATTCAATGCATTAACATGTACAGGAGATATGGGTCATGGGACCAAACCAGCTCCCCACCAACAAAGCATGAAATTACCCCTCTTTGATCACACATTTTATTCAAAGTCCCAAACACTTATTTTGTGTGTACAAGTGTAACAACATTGCCACATGCTTTAGGTACCATCATATCCGTAGAAGCCACCGTCGGTCAGGCTGAATTGGCAGGGATGGTCACTAGGTTTGAAAGCCAGATGGATAGGTCCGAATAGTATATCAGAATTCGAACAGTCATTTTCGATTTGATTTTGGTTCTATCAATAATATTTATTTAAAAAATTGTTAACTAAAACAATACAAATTATCTTTGTAATATGAGTGGTCGCAATTTGATTCGATCTGATTCTAATGAAAATCTAATCAAACTAAGTATTAATGAGAATCTTAATAATGAAACCATTAGTTCTATATCAAACTAGAGAATCGAACTGGAATCAAACCAATTGGTTCCTATTCGATCCGATCCTATTCTTTACACTGAAAAAAAATTATAAAAATAAAATATGAAATTATTGTTAGGCTGAACATAGACAAAAATAGAGTATAAAATTACTTGTCATTCTTATAATCTAACAAGAGTTAAACTACTTTAGCCCGAAACCGAAAAAGGTTGACAAAATGGTTGATATTCTCTCACATGTGCGTAGATCCCACGTGAATAAAAAAGTCCAAAAAAAGTGGGCTTTCATTGTGAGTGTTGGTCAATTGCATGTCAACCATTTTCAGGTAACCTAATACGATTGATCTAACAATTTAAAAATCAAATCAACAAAGCTACAAATAAAAATCCACTCCAAAACTCAACATCAACTTACAAAGGTCATAAAAATGACACACTATTAAACACAGCACAAGTGGTAAAATTTCGATTGAAAATCAATTCTTAAAATTTCATATAACAATAATCTTATTATCCTTATTAATTCTTAAGGATCTTGATTCTTGATGATTGATCACTTTGCGAACAACGAGAACTTTGAGTTCTAATAAACATATTGAACTAAATTTTTATTTTTATTTTTTATTATTGGGTTGCATTAAAACTATGAATTTGTAAGATATTTATAAAATTATTTAGATATGAATTTTGATTACCCATTAAAGGAGAGAATACGAATATATTTGTATGTACTTCAAAGTCATGCCCTTTTTGAGCCCCATTAATTTAAAGAAATGTATTATGTAATAGTGATTAATGGAGAATGTGTGGTTAAAAAAGAATGAATTTTTTTTTTGATTTCCTTGTAATATTATTTTAATGAAAAATGTGGGGTTAAAAATGCATACTGTAAAAAAAATAATGGGAAAAAAATGTAAAGTAAAGGATAATAAACATGGGATAAGATAGAATCACTTTTACATTATTTATTTTATCAAACACAATATTCTAAGTTAATTTTTTTACTAACAAAATATGCTATTCTAATAAATTGACTTATTTTTTTTAGAAATGTAACAATTAAAAACGACCCCACATTATTTGCATCTCTCGTGTTGTGTAAATAATAACATTTCATAAATATGTGAAATTAATAAAGCCTGACACCTAAATTTATATGCATCAAGTCAACATATTTAATTAATCGACAAAATGATTTAAAGATTCAAACATCATGATGATGCCCACTTTCAACTTCAAATGGAGACGTAATTGAACCAATAAATGTGATTAAATTAATAAATTTAAAGTCGATTATATAATTTTTTTCCCTTCATTTCATTTGAAAGTCAGCATCTCTTGTAAACTATGAGCAATACCAAATCCTTCTATAGCCCAAACCTCCATTTCTCCTACTCATTGCCCCCCTTGTTTTGCCCTTCCTCTCTTATTTCATCAGATCTGGGTTGTGATAGGGTTCCGAAGGATGAATTGGATATAGACAGTTTCAATAAAATTT
The DNA here is from genome assembly GCF_002742605.1 of Olea europaea var. sylvestris. Lineage (NCBI taxonomy): Eukaryota > Viridiplantae > Streptophyta > Magnoliopsida > Lamiales > Oleaceae > Olea > Olea europaea. The sequence goes on along the minus strand of NC_036258.1, from coordinate 5,779,124 downwards.
CATTCTTGAACAAAAATCTGACAAGTAGGTGAAATGACAAAATGAGAATCAAATTCATATGGTTGCAAGTTGCTAATCAAAAATTTATTTATTAATCACATCATTATAAAAAGGATTACAATAAAATAAATTACATTCTATAAATTCTTGCACAATAATTTAAATTGAAAAGTAGAAGCCCTAGGATCCCAATACAGTCCAATCTCATCATCAACATTCAAACCAAGATCTTTGAACAATTCCATGCAACCTAAAATGTAATCATCATTAGGCAACATTTCAACATAAACATTCTCATTTCTATACCTCTTAGGGCTGTGATGATCAGTCACATCCCAAAGAATAACATTCACCTTGTGCCCCAAAACCACGTTGTTGGCCATGCACAAATTCCAGTAACGGAACACGTGCTCCAACATTTCGAAAAAAGAGATTCGAATCTTGCAAGTGTTCACCTCGTAGGGTGTGAGAGTTTTCTTGATCTGCCATGGATTTTGGTAATCGAGAACTGGTGGAGGATAAATGTCTCTTATCTCTACGAGTACTCGAGTGACTTGATAAAGGGCATTGGCAGTTTTACATACTTGCTCTTCTGCTGTGGACGGCACGAAGTTATAATAAAATGATTTCTTCATCGTTCACAAGGGTAATATGCTCAAGTTAATGTGTATATGGGAAACCAAAGCTTGGGATTTATACTTGCCTCCTGTGCCAATTTTAGAAATTTAATTAAGCATGAAATCTCATTTTCTTAGAGATTTTGTCAATTTTATTGATTTTCTGTCACTAATTAATTACTTGCCTAACAGAAATTAATATATTCTTTTACTAATCTCACTGTATTTAAAATGGTAGTTTACTAACTGGATTACCAAAATCAATTATTATCAGCAGATTTAAATTTACAGGTCCATCAATTTTAGGATTAATTCGGGTGAATTTAATTTATTTTTCTTCCTTATTTGCTCATCGAATTAATTTTAAACGTAATCTGGTTTTTCCTGTTTAGATACAGCATAAGCCTAATATGAACAAGAATCTGGTCAACCCCGGCAAAAATATCCAGACAAATTAAGTCAAGTTTAAATTTTCACGTGTCTGGTCCAATCCGATTGGCCCATTAAAAATAATAAATAATGTGTTTTTCTTTTCAATTATTTTGAGAATAAAGTAAAATGCCCTTTTCCACCCGGAGATCATAATAGTGCATGGATACGATTATGCAATAGATATGTAATTCATTCTTGAATACGATAGTAAACGTCTAAAATATGCACATACATGCAACACACGTGTCTATGATGTATGTCATGACAAACTAGTTGGTGAACAAGCTCAATCAATAACTATGATGACACGCGCTTGCGAAAGGGGATTGAACATTATGGCAAGAAACTAAGGAAAAAGAGAAGGTAATATCTATTTAATTGTATTATTTATTTTCATCTAGCATACAAAAATATACTTTCGGTATATTGTGGATGCATAATTAAAGAGTGCTCGAAATAGAAAAATAACTTCAATTTTATCTAAGTACCGAAATTCAAATAAAACTAACCTAATTTTATTTGAGCCGATTCACATGTCGAAGACCATCCCATTCTTGAAAATCTAGCCTAACAATTCTGCCCTTGTTTGTGTCCTTTTTTATCAAAAATTATTTTTTTAAAACTCACTTTCAACCATACATCTCCAATAAAATAATTTCACACGTAAATTGAAAACATTTTCTTATTTTTTAACCATAAATTCTCCAAAAACATTATTTTAGAATACATTTTTCTTCTAGAAAGTGGGCTTAATAATGCAATGGGAAAAATGTGATTCGGATCTATTTCGGATCATAATTTTAAACTGGACCCATTCGATACAGCGCGTCGGTGGAGATGGATATCTCAGTATGAGTTTCTACACGGCATGAGCTGTCACTTTCAAATTCAAAGCACATTTCATAAATTATTGACATCTGCTGCTGCTAATAAAG